>NC_141030.1:26670000-26970000 GCF_052040795.2 Danio rerio
CTAAATATAAGTAATCAGCCCTACTTCGAGAACCTCGCAGCATACAGCTGACACTCTCAGTTAATGTTGTTTCTACTCAAGAGTCATGCTGGATTGTCTTTTCCTCAGACTGCCAGTGAAAACAGCGCTGTGTTCTGGAATCCTTGGGTGCAGCTGTTTGTATGCACAAACTGTGAGCTGATTGTTAGGCTGAGTGAGTTTTTCGCATCGCCCCCTGCTGGTGTGTTGGAGCAGCTTCCAGCAGAACTGAGCTCCGAGTGGAAGGAGTTCTTTCAGGAGGGGATTCACAACCTTCTGCTCCCGCTGCTTATTAAGATCCCCAGTGAGTTGGCATTACAAGATCCTTAGACTTATATTTAGTACTATACAGTAGTTTGGGATTGGTATGACATTTAATACTTTAAAATCCTAAAATGTTCAACAGAGTTTCTAATTTGTTAAAATATATATTTTTTAAAAATATATCCAGATATAAAGTATACCAAAAATGTTATACATTTTATTAAAATATGTTTTATCTTTATATATACAGTCAAGCGTGAAATGAATATACCCCTGGCAAATTTGGATTTAAAATTTATTTTATTCAACCAGCAAGTTTTGTTTTTTTTTGGACAGGAAATGACTCTGGCTTCTCCTAAAAGATAAGACGATGTGCAAGAGGTGTCATTGTGGAAAAAATATATTTCTCACCTTTATTTACATTAGTAAAAAAAAAAAAAAAGAATTTGCAAAAATGTAAGAATTTGCCAGGGTTATGAATAAAGTGTACTAATTATATTTATTTAAAAAACAATAAAAAAACATTAAAATATGTACCTATGTATTATTTATTTATTTACAGGGGTTGGTAATAAAAATCTACAAATTTTACAACTATCGCTGTCATGAAGAAATTTGCATTTCCTCTTTGATCCCTGAATAGGGAATTTTAAACTGTAAAAGCTGTAAAAGTTAAAGTAAAAAATTTTATTAAATAAAAAAATAAAAACAACTTTTAGTAAAATAAATGAAAATTCAATAAAAAAAATAATAACTAAATAAAAAACATAAATAAAAAACAAATTTAAATAAAATTGAATAAAAAAACTTAAATAAATAAATAAACACAAAAATTAATAAATAAAAAACATAAAAACAAATTTAAATAAAATAAAAGTTGTGCAGGATTTTAGTGTAAATATTTCTTTAGGCTTCAGCTCTCATTTGCTATTGAGTTTTTCACATTTCAAAGCTTCACAATGGATTTGATAAATATAATAATTTTTCAAATCAGTAAATGTATTATTAATCAGACAAAAATACAAATATATGCACAAAAACGCTGAAAAACAGTATGAAATGGATAAAATGTGTCAATGTAAACCTAAAACAAAAATATGTCTCAGAATAAATCAGATCTGACCTTTAAAGATAATCTCTGTAGAGTACATTAAAAGACAATTTAATGTGTGATTATAATAATAAAACTTCTGAAACATTATTTGACCATATATAGTTATACATTATAGTTAACAAATTATCTGATTTTATTACAGTAACAATAGTTTAACAATAGCTACTGAGAGAGAGAAATGATGTCAGTGCCTGTTGTCTTGTCAGCCAGTAGGCATTGTGACTCATTCTTACTATTGAAAAATAAAAATATTTTTTTTACACCATTCTATCTAACAGAAACCTGATTTCTGGTGGTTAACAGGCTACTAAAATGTCAAACTTTTCTCAGTGGACTTTCCAGATCCAGATGACCCTATGTTCCCCCTACCAGTGTTGAGGGCGGTGGGGGAGGCTCTCACCTACATCCCTGTGGAGCTGCTCACTCAGAATAAACTCCCTCCTCGCTTTGTAGCCGACCAGAAGAGTAGCCTGTCTGAGCCCCTGCAGACCCTTCTGAACAGCCTCTCACCCCTGCTGCTCTTCAGAGCCCGACCACTGCAGCTCGCCGTCTACCACATCCTGAACAAGTACAGACCCTTTACCTCTCACTATATCTTCACAATATATATGCTTAAATCCATCATATACTGCAAGATATACTGTTAATAAGGTTATTTAGGTTCAAAAAGCTAACATGTCAACTTCGCTTGCCTATTGCATGTTGTTTGAAATCTAAACTTTCTAAAAGCTGCATGATTTATTTATCGTAAGATTGCCCTCTTGTTTTAAACTTTCATGCGATCTCATTACATTACAACATCCGTCATTGGTATAATAACAGTGGCGCATTCAAATCTGCATTTGCATCTGCATTTGCTGTTTCAAAAAGTTTAATTATTCTAAGTACTGAGAAGCAGTAAAATTTTGAAAGTTACCACACTTCAATTTAAAGGGATAGTTCACCCAAAAATTCAAAATTTTTCATCAGTTATTCACTATCCACTTGTTTCAAACCTGTTTGAGGTCCTTTCTTCTGTTAATTGCAAAGGCATATGTATTGAAGAATGCTGGGAAAAAAGAGGGTTTAGAACCACTTGTGAACACAGTGACAGTAAATAGTGAGAAAACTTTCATTTTTGGGTGAACTATCTCTTTAAATTTGTATCAGTGTCTTTGTTACACCCCAATAAGTGGCAACAAGGAACTGTTTATAACATTTTTGACTCTGAATTATTTGTTTGACAGATTTGCTCAAAATTACTGATTTGTCGAGTTCTAAAACAACACAAACAAACAAAACAAAAGTCTTCATCAGTTATTAAATTGTTTTATACATATGAGTGTTACAAATGTATTAATTGTATTTATTTAAAAATAATACATTTAGTTCTATAAAATATATGACATATTTACTTGTTTCTTTTGGAAGGAACAGAAAAGACAATTTTGTTTTGTTATTTGTGCAATTGCAGGCCATCCAAGATGTTGGTGTTTTTTGTGTGTTTTATTATTTAGCAGGACATTAAAGAAACTTTTTAGCTGAAAATTAGTTCCTTGTTGATTCATAAAATTCAAGTCAACGGCTACTGGTATATTGAAAGTTAAAACAAACAAAGAAACAAAAACACTCTTACTTTCAAAACAAAATGAATACCAAGGACTCTTGAGTGCTGATGCATGAAACTGAACATTAATTACAGCATTATTAAATTTAAAGGTGCCAGTGGTGCATTGATTCAAAATGTTAAATCACTGTTTAATAAGTTAATATTTATCAAACATTCTCCTGAAATGGTTTTATATGCTTATTTATAAAAAGAGGAATTACCTCTAAAATGAAAACCCTTTGACTATATTTTGTAAATATTAAAATAATGTTTCATAATGTTTATTACTGTTCTTTCACTCAAGAATGGAATGTAGTACGAGTTTACTACTGATTCATAAACATATATTAAGCACTTATATTAAGCATTTTACATGTGTTTGTTTTTTCATTAAAAATAGTTGACAAATACTGCAATATACATTAAATTACTGGAAGATACACTTAAACAGATCTTATCCTATATTTTGAAATGACGCTAAATACATATTTAATCTGTAAATCCTGCATTTTGCATGCTGACAAGCTGAAAACAGATAAGATGCATGACTGCCTGTATCACAGAAAGCTCTCTCGTTTTCAAAATAAAAGTCCCACATACAGTGCGTGTTTATTACAAATGTGGATAAGCTTTAAAAAAAAGAAAAATTATTATTGTTAAAATCTCCCTAAAAAACATTGTGACCAAACAAACAGAGTCTGGGCTGTGCATATTATTAATCCTATGTGTAACGTAACAGTTGGTGTTTTGTCCTGATTGACCTGTTTTTTATCATGATTTGTACTGAACTCTCTTTAATCTAACTGTGCCTAGGTTTATCCAGCTGTTGATTTTTCAGTTGATAAATTTTCAAGGTTACAACTCAAGCTTGATCTTCTTTAATCTTCTCCTCAAAAACAGAAAGCCACCAATATTTTGCTTGATTCGTAAATGATCCCTTTAACGTGATCATACTCCTTAAAGCTACAGTATCAAAAACAGCCTATTTAATATTAAAGAGTTTAGGAGAGGGTATAAAATTGTCACGTTGAACTAAATTACGTCTGTTTGCTGTTCAAGGAAACTTGTTTAACGTTATAATTAACTTTAGGGGAAAACTAAAATGCTAAGTGCAGAATTGTGCATTAAGGAGTCAGCATGTGTCTCACCACCTAGACATTATCTTTGTTTTCTACCTGTTCTGCAACGTCTGCAGAAACACTATAATGGACTTTCCTGTAAGTTGCTTTGGTGGGAAAGTGTCTGTCGAGAACATAATTGTAAATGTAATTGAAACGAATACTCCAAGGGACGGCCAGTTTTTTTTTTTTTTTTTGCATAGCCTTAAGGTCATATTGTACGGAAGAAGTTTAATCCACAATGCGTTCCGCTTTGGGTTTAATTAAATATGCTTCATTGAGAGCATGAGCCTCTGGGAGGGAAATGGTTTTATATTCCTCGGGTTGGCTGAGATCTGCTGTGTGCTGCTGCTGTTGTAATGCTGTGTCCATTACAAGCATCTCAGTGCTGACGTCAGATCGTCTCTGGAGAAATGGGACTGATGTGTTTGTGTTTTACAGGGTGATGCCTTTGTTGCCAGAGAGCGACAGTGAAAGTGCCAGCGCTAAATCTGAGGATGAGGATGGAGAAGAACCATGCTTGTAAGATACACAGTGACATGTTTTGAGGCCCCCAAGAATCTGTCTTTCCAACTATCTAGCTAAACATACACGCATACATTCATAGGCCTGCCACAATGTCTATTTTGTGTTGCATGATAAACCATATTATCGTCATTTTTAGACCATTTATGCCACTCATTATATAATGCCAGAATGACAATATAAGTTTATTCTTAAGAATATTTAATTGAATTATAATCAGTTAAACAATTGAATAATTTGGCATTGGAATCCTATATAAATACATTATAATGAAGGTTATCAAAAAAAAGTAAAAGAGGCTGCGATATCTGCTATTTTCCGTTGTCAGACACCCAGATGATTGCTATTTACTATAGTAATCTGTAGTAAATACTATAGTGTTTTTTTTTTTTTTAACTATGCTGACAACGATACCTCCAATAGAGATAGAGAGGCTCTGTGCAATAAGCTAAAATGCTAGAATTTGTTTTTATGTATGGGCAATATACATTGCTTGACCAAAAATGATTGAGGTTGTTAGAACACAGTCTCCATGCTAGATAAATAAAATCTAGCCCCAAATGCCAGATCCTGTTAGAAAATGTCTTTGTCTCTGGGTATCCTGACAACAAGCCAGCAGAGACACCCAATACCCAAATCTGTTAACCAATATTGAACAATTAACAATCTCCTATCAATGTAAGAGTTGACTGAGAAAGGTAGACAGGAGCAGAAACAGGAGACAAAGTCATGATGATAAAGGAAGAGCAGAGTTTATTGAATAATCTTAGTTGTGTATGATTCAATGCTCAGACTTCGTCTGACCAGGATAAATACAACAAGTGTAATAAGACCACAAGCAACAGCAATGGAAAATTACTGCTTCACAACATTGTCCAGAGACAATACAGACCTTGAAGTGGATACATTCTCTAATCTTTTACTCATGAAAACAAGTGTTGCTTGAATTCACACAATATAAGGTTATAATAATATGAAAAAAATGAAATTTTGAATCATAGGAAAATATTAATATTAACATATAAAAACATAATTAAATGACAGATAATAATCAAATCATTAACTGATAATCAATCAAATGTAGAAGAAATTAATATAAACAAATTTAAATAAAACTCAACCCAAATGATTGGTTGCTTTCTTGAAACAACATGCACATGAGTTTACTTACTTCAGATCCTTAGTTAGATTTTTGAGGTCATGTCCATTTGTTGTGTGGCAAGTCAATATATTGTTTATTGTGACAGGTCTATATATACATACACACATACATGTGTACACGCATACATTCATTCGTAATGTTGTTATTTATTTTAAGCTTATTTATTTATTTATTTATTTATTTATTTATTTATTTATTTATTTATTTATTTATTTATTTATTTATTTATTTATTTATTTATTTATTTATCTTCAGCCTCCAAAAGTATTTTATCTAAATGGATACTGGTTGAATTCATATTTCGATTTATCCATTAATTAAAGTTTCTGCTGTTTTTAATATTTTGTCATCCTTCCATTCCCCCATATTTTTACTACTTTTTACAGTTATTTTTAGCTTTAATTGAGTATTTATTTATATATTTTTAATTGTTATTATTTCGTTTTTTTTGTTTATTCGTTTTTATTTTTAAGATAATTGTACTGCTATGCATTAATGATTTTTATTTAATTTTAAATAAATTAAATGTAGTTTTGAGTTAATATTATGTAACGGATATAGAATAATTAATGAAAAGGAAAAATAATAAAATTAATCATTTGAATAAAATATTATGAAATGTAACACAGGGATTTACAGGGTTGTCATTTTGCAGTTATTTGTTTAAGTAATAAAATATACATGATTTTTGTAATTAATTATTGTAATATGCATAACTAATTAAATATATTACAGTATAGAAATGGCAAAAATCATGTAATTTGTGCAGTTCTTTATTTATTTTTTTTACTTTATTTATTTACTTATAATTGGCTATGTTTTATATCTTAGCCTATTCACTTCCCTCCAGGTCTCCACCGGCAGCATTGATGAGCATCCTTTCCACCACAGAAGAGCTGCTGGAGAATATTCTAGGTGCTGTACAAGTGGGCGAGTTTGCAGTAGTGCAGCCGCTCAGCATGGAGCACTGCTGCATTCTGGGATACCTTCTGTCCTGGAAACTCCTCCTCGCCTTTTTCAAGGCTTCTTCTTCTCATGTGAGTGAAGTATCAGTCACAGTGCTCAAGAAAGCCATCAATCATCGCCTCGACCTTTCTGAAAGCCTTGCAGCAGAGACATTCTCCAGGTTAAATGATGTGTCAAACGTGTCCGTCCCACGAAACAATTATTGAGTCATAATGTCATGGTTTTCATCTCTTCAGACCTTTCTGACCCTGAGTGAATGTGAAGAAAGGCCACACAACATATTTGTAGTGCAAGCAAGATGAAAAGTCTTCAGCAATGTGAAAATGTCTGTGTTTTTGTGTGTTTTCAGCTGCGAGCTCAGTACTCTCTGCATTTAAAGAAGAGCCGTTCTCTTCATAAACTCCTGCTCCATCTGTTTCGTCTGATGCCAGAGAGTCCGTCAATGCCGGGACAGTCAGCAGAGCCCAAAACCTTCTTCACCGAGAGTTTGTCTCTCTCTCCTGGAAGTATGTTGAAGAGATCATTTGTAACTGTGCATCTCATAATATATAATACACGATTACAGTGTTTATTAATGTCTGGAACAAGCTTTTATTCACTCATTAAAATATTTACTAGGTTAAAACATATTTACATTATAGTTTATTAGTTTTAGTTAATTATAATTGATATTTACTTTCATTTTTGTTTTAATTGTTTTTTTTTTGTTTAATTTAAACTAAATATAAATGAGAAATATACAGTTGAAGTCTGAATTATTAGCCCTCCTCATTTATTAGCCTCCCTGTATGTTGCTTTCACCAGTTTCTGTTTTTGGCAAACAATATTTTTTTCAACACATTTCTAAACATAATAGTTTTTGGTAATTCATTTCTAATAATGGATATCTTTTATCTTTGCCATGATGACAGTACATAATATTTTACTAGATAGTTTTCAAGATACTAGTATGCAGCTTAAAGTACATTTAAAGGGCTTAACTAGGTTAATTAGAGGAATTAGGCAAGTTAATTTATCCATTAGTATCTCCTAAATCAGTGGTTCCCAACCTGGGGTCCGCGCCCCCCTAAGGGGGGCGCCAGAGTTCACAGGGGGGGCGCGGGAGAGGATAAGTATTGAGGTAGAAAAAGGCATAAAAATGCTCCACTATTATAAAGGGCTTTGCAATTAATCGAAAATCCGATTTAGATTTCGGTTTCAAACGATTATAAAAAAGCATTAATCGAGATAAATGATTATTGCATCATATTTCGCCACAGTTGTACACGTGTTGCTCTTAAAAGCGCGAAAGAGCTTATGTGTGTGTGCAGCACGATCACGCAGTCAGAAGCATATGCGGCCGGTCAGCATTCGCTCTCATTCACACACTGAGACGAGCAGAGGAGCGCAGACATCTAAAGTCATCTTAACGTTAACGCTTTAATGGTAAAATAGGTGTCAAAACGCGGTGTTTAGTGATTATTTACATTAACCCTCATTTGTGTAATAAACAAACGAGTTGAGGATCAAAAGACGTGAAAGAGAAACCATTAAAGATACAGCGCGCTATAATCCTTCTGCCGGCTGTTTTTATCATTATTAAACAAACATAACGAGAAAACCCTCGCTGCTCTTGACTGAAGGACTGCTGTAGCTAAAGTGTTTTTCTTACAGTGAAGATGCTTAAAGCACAGTTTGTTTCATGTTTTTATTCTATTGTATTTATTCCTCTTTCCTTTGCAGGGTGGAAAATAACTGTATGTATACAGTTGAAGTCAGAATTATTAGCCCTCCTGAATATTAGCAAACCTTTTCCTGCCCAATTTCTGTTTCATGGAAAGAATATTTTATTAACTTATTTCTAAACATAATAGTTTTGATATCTCATTTCTAATTACTGATTTCTTTTTGTCTTTGCTATAATGACAGCACATAATATTTTACTAGATATTTTTCAAAATACAAGCATTCAGATTAAAGTGCAGTTCAAAGGCTTAATTAGAGTAATAAGGCAAGTCATTATAACGCTAGTTTATTCTGCAGACAATCAAAAATATATATTGCTTAAGGGGGCTAATAATATTGACCTTAAATTGGTTTCAAAATATTTAAACCTGTCTTTATTCTAGCTAAAATAAAACAAATAGAAGAAAAAATATTATAGGAAATACTGTTAAAATTCCTTGCTCTGTTAAACATAATTTGGGAAATATTTATAAAAAAAAATCTCAGGAGCGCTAATAATTTTGACTTTAACTGGCAATGGTTTTGAATAATCGTGATTACAATTATGACCAAAATAATCGTGATTATGATTTTTCCCAAAATCGAGCAGCCCAAAAAATAAAAAATAATCTAAACGCATGCTTAAAATTCCAACATAATAGTGAAAATAATTAAAATAAATAACTTTAAATAATTATTTAAATTTTGCTCACTCGCGCAATCTGCTTGTCAACGTGTCGTAAAGGCAAAATCAAAACAAAAATGGCAGACAAACGTAAATGCAGTGATTCTTCAGAGGCAAAGAAAAAGATTATAGACAGTATGACAAAGCCTACCTAAATTTTGGTTTTATTGAAGGCCAAGACAAGTTAAAACTGATTAATTAATATTTTCTATACATATTACTATATATTAATATTACACAAACACACACACACACACACACACACACACACACACACACACACACACACACACACACACACACACACACACACACACTCATATATATATATATATATATATATATATATATATATATATATATATATATATATATACAGTACATATGTGTGTGCGTGCGTGTGTATTTATATGGTGGGGGGGCTCCAATGTTTGTATATGTTTATGGGGGGGGCCCCAAAGAAAAAGGTTGGGAACCACTGTCCTAAATCATAGTATGTTGAAAAGACTATGCCAAAGTTTCCCGGATGGTTTACTATTTCCAGTAAAAATTTTAATTGTAGAACGGTCCATACTCTAACCGCTGATATTACCCACAGTATATTGTGAGTTGGACGTGAATTCGATTAGAACTACAAACGCGGATGAAAAGATGAAAATAAACTACAAACATGATGGATGCACGAGACCAACCGTAAAGTTGAAGAGGCTTAGGTAAAGATGTTAATTAATATCTAGCCCACTGGAAAATATTTAATCTGCAACAACAATACTGAACTTATGTAAAGATGTGTTTAGATATTAACGTCTGAATGCAGAATTATCCAATGACCTGAGGAGATTTCTCAGCACCAGTTCGTTGATCAGTTGGTACCGGGATACACCAGAAATCATAAATTATTTTAGTTTTATATATCTTCCGAGTGTAAACTATCTTTTATTCTGATAAATCTTTTATTTCGAAAAGTGACCATATTCTCGACCAACTACGAGATCAACTACAGGAGATTTGAAATAGCGGCGGCCATTCATATATCACATCTTTTCCATGTGCAAAGCTCATTTTACCAATGGAGGAACCGTACAACATGCTTCCAGTTGAAAACAGTCATGTCGTGTGACAAGAACTGACCATCAGCTTCATATTTTGTATGGAAAATACACATTTTGGTATACTAATTATCTCAGACAAACACTGCAGTGCTTTGAAATTTTTTTCATTTATAAAACTTCTATCAGGGCGACGCAGTGGGTAGCACGTTCGCCTCACAGCAAGAAGGTCGCTGGGTTGCTGGTTCGAGCCTCGGCTCAGTTGGCGTTTCTGTGTGGAGTTTGCATGTTCTCCCTGCGTTCGCGTGGGTTTCCTCCGGGAGCTCCGGTTTCCCCCACAGTCCAAAGATGCGGTACAGGTGAACTGGGGAGGCTAAATTGTCCGAATGAATGAATGAATCCGCTGCGTAAAAAATTGCTGGATAAGTTGGCGGTTCATTCCGCTTTGGCGACCCCAGATTAATAAAGGGACTAAGCCGACAAGAAAATGAATGAATGAATGAACTAGTATCAGTGATGCAGCCATGCTTTGTCACTTGTCATCCTTTGAGAAAATGGTTAATGGTCACCTAGCAGCCTGCCTCTCTCCCTCCCCGGGCTTCGGAAAAATTGTTGAGCGGTCCACGGTGTCAAAAAGGTGGAGGACCACAGCTGTAGATAATCAAAAAAAAATATTGCTTAAGAGGGCTAATAATATTGACCTTAAAATGTTTTTTATCAATTTTTTTATTAAAAATAATTTATTCTAGCTGAAATAAAACAAATTTCTCCAGGGCCCGGTTTTTTAAAAGGTTTAATCCGGATAAAATTGATCCGGATTTAGTAATCCTGTTTTTGCGATCCGTCATCACGTAATCCAGCTTACTTTTTGAGCCAGTTTTTCAAAGCAACATCAGATTGGATCAATCTGATCGGATAGGAACTTTTCAGGATCACTAAATCTGGATTACCAGTGCTCAATCACAATGTATATAAATAGATAGGCCTGTGTGAAGAGCAACAAGTAGAATAGCCAGTGTGGGGTCAATAAAACTTTATTTTTATTTGAAATGAAAACGAAGAAAATTTTATAAATAATAAAATAATAAATAATAAAAACAAGAAAAACCCCAACCCATCCTCTTCCAGCAGTCCGCTCATCTGAGACCTACAACACTGTACATTGAGGATATTTATAATAAGTTTCAAATATAGATGTAAATAAGAAAGAGCAGCTTTTCTGAGCGCAGCCTTTAGGAGGCGGATCTCGAGTCTGGTCTTGGTTTGATGCAGTTTGGTCCGAGTCAGTTGTTCTCTGCCAGATGAAGCTGTGCTTCTGCCCTTTCAGTCTCTTTTTGCAATTGTTGAAAGAGATTTCTAAAATCAGTGATTGCCATTCTTTGCATTTTTTTTTTGGTTATTCTGTAATTATTGAATGCATTACTAATACATATTCTAAAAACAAAAATATTTTCCATTGTGATGAATATATATATCAATTATTGACAGAATAAAATGTAATGTTTTGGTAAATTTTGACAGCTGTTTGGGGAATTATTTTATGAGGCCAAACTCTTTCTATTTTGCTGTAGGCCTATACTGAAAGGCTAAATACATTAAAGCCAATAATCACTATAGCCTGACAGATGAACAAATAAAATTAAAACCTTATAAATCAATAGTATATCTCGTAAGATACTGCGTGATCCAAAAATAGTATTATTTAATACAATTTTTAAGTTTTTATTACATTTTTTGCATGAAATCCACGCTAAATCCACCCTTCTAATAGGATCAGTTTAATCCAGGTTTTTTGGATCAAAGTGATCCAAATCCTACAAAAAAGGTCTGACAAATCCAAACTAAAGGTTTTATCCAGTTCAAAACCAAGATTAGATTACGTGATCTAATCCGATTAGGTCAGGGGTCGGCAACCCAAAATGTTGAAAGAGCCATATTGGACCAAAAAAAAACAAAAACAAATATGTCTGGAGCCGCAAAAAATTAAAGGCTTTATATAAGCCTTATAATGATGGCAACACATGCTATATGTATTTATATTAGCTATATTAGCCTACTAAAAAAATGACTTCGTTGGCTACAAATACATACTGAGCCTTCATGATTAAATGTTCATTTCCCTGCAGTGCATCCTGTAGAGAATGACGCGCCACGTGACTACTCTGTTGTACGATGCCGTCTCAAGTTTAACTTAATTACAGTATATTAATGCATTATGTTTAATGTTCAAGTTTAACTTCATTACAATATTAATGAATTGTTTAATTATCAAGTTTAACTTCATTACAATATTAATGCATTATGTTTAATTATCAAGTTTAACTTCATTACAATATTAATGAATTATGTTTAATGTTCAAGTTTAACTTCATTACAATATTAATGAAATATGTTTAATGACCAAGTTTAACTTCATTACAATATTAATGAATTATGTTTAATGTTCAAGTTTAACTTCATTAAAATATTAATGAAATATGTTTAATGACCAAGTTTAACTTCATTACAATATTAATGAAGTATGTTTAATGTTCAAGTTTAACTTCATTACAATATTAATGAATTATGTTTAATGATCAAGTTTAACTTCATTACAATATTATTGCATTATGTTTTGCTTTGATGAAATTAAAGAAATGCAATAAAGAAATCAGATTTTTTAAATGTTTTTTTTATTTTGAGGATTCAAAAAAACAACATCAAAATGAATGTGCACAACGTGCCCCTTATCTGGACAAAAAGCAGTGCAATAAAACGCAGCCTGCCATTTCCATTTCAAGATCAGCTCGAGTCATTCCTGGGAATGTGCTCAACAAGGAAGGGTCAATCTCCAAGGGTGTGTGTCAAGGAAAGACAGTCTCGTTTTTTCCTTTCGCAACTCACAAAATCTGCTCTCAAATGCAGTTTGCATATCAACGATCGCACCTTGTAAATAATCACCGTTAAGTTAGTGATCGGGATAGGCTTCTTTGAATTCTCTCAGGGAGGGAAAATGAGAAAGCGTGCCCCGCTGTACATCTTTGGCAAAGACAGCTTGCGCTCCATGGCGCATCACACAGCCGCCGGTTTGTTTACAACAGCTACCTGCCTGGCATCCCGCCCTGCTGATAGAAACGTGTGTCGCAGGCTATGACGCAAATCTTCGTTGACAGAAATGTTGAAATTAAATATTCTACACACTTTTACAGCATTGGAAAATGTTAAGATTGTTTGTCCTCCTATAGAAACCATATTAAAACAAAAAATATATTTACCTCCCTCATCGTTTTCCATTTTCAAACATGTTTTGAAAAAGTTTCAGGGAGCCACTAGGGCAGCGCTAAAGAGCCGCATGCGGCTCTAGAGCCGCGGGTTGCCGACCCCTGGATTAGGTAATCCGGTTTTCCTTTTGAAAAACCCATTTTCAAGATTTGATCCAATCCCTTATCCAAAATCCTAGTGGATTACTTTTGAAAAACCGGCCCCTGCAGATAAAATATTATACGAATTACTGAAATTGCTAAATTCCTGACAGCATTTACTCAACGTTAAATGTTTCAAACTTTTGAGTTTCTTTCTTCTGTGGAACTGAGAAGATATTTTGATTATTTTTGATATTTGATATATTTTGAAGAAAGCTGAAAACCTATTGGTTTTCACAATATTTATTTTTCCTACGGGTGACTGGGGGTCAGTGGATACAGGCTTTCAGCTTTCTTCAAAATATCTTCTCTTGCTTTCAACAGAAAACATTGGGGTGAACTATCCCTTTCATTTATTTTACATCACCAATGAAGTACCCTATTTCTCTGATATCTGACATCTATATTTGATGGTGTGTCTTTTGTAGAAACTGAAAATCTACAGTTTGAGGTTTCTCATCTGGCCTGCTCTGTCTACTACGGTGCGTTAAAAGACCTGCCCGCAATGGTGCGTCTGTGGTGGAACAGCCAAGAGAAACGCATCTTCAGCATAGTGGATAAATTCACCAGCAAGTACGTCAGCGGCATTTTGTCTGCACAGGAGATCAGCTCAGTGCAGTCCAGCACCGTGACCTTTGAGAACATGACGGTGAGTTCAGGGTTTCAGAATTGCTATGTGTTCAAGTGTGTTGTGATCTGATGTGTGTTGTCTTCATCAGGTAAAAGCGCGTTCAGCCACGCGGGAGGTGATAGCGACGTACTCTGTGGAGGATGTTTTCATTGAGCTGGTGATTCAGCTGCCGCAGAACTATCCTCTGGGCTCCATCTTCGTGGACAGTGGGCGGAGAGTGGGCGTGGCTGTGCAGCAGTGGCGCAATTGGATGCTGCAGCTTAGCACATACCTTACTCACCAGGTACAACCAATAGAAATCCTCTCAGGTAGAATTTGCAAAATTAAAACAGTGATCCATTTAAAGGTGAAGCATGTAAGTTTGACACCCAGTGGTGAACTAGGTATTGCATTCCTGGATCAAAACACGTCATCGAAGATTAAGGACCAACAGGAGTGTGCCTAACTATCGAGCCTAAAGGCTGATTTAAATCCTGTTCTAAATAGAAGCAACGGCTCCCGATAGAAGTAATATTTTCATATTAAAAGGAGTTGTTGTCCCAACCAATACCTGGAATTTATATTTTAGAAACGGCTTCTATTTTTTTGCAGCTGAACAACAGAAAACTTTAACAGTGATGACCTCAAGTACACCCTGTGTCTTTTATTCAGTGTTAAATGCTAATAATGTGAGTTTGAATGCTATTTTACATGACATGTATAGCCATACTACTGAAACCAGCAGCAGATACAGTTTAAGTCAGAATTATTAGACCCCCACTGAATTTTTGTTTCTTTTTTAAATATTTCCCAAATGATGTTTAGCAAAGCAAGGACATTTTCACAGTATGTCTGATTATATTTTTTCTTCTGGAGAAAGTCTTATTGGTTCCATTTCTGCTAGAATTAAAGCAGTTTAATTTTTTTAAAAAACATTTTAAGGTCAGTATTATTAGCCCCTTTAATTTTTTTAATAGTCTACAGAAAAAAAGCAGAAAATCAAACCAGGTATTTGAGAAAATTCACATTATTTTAACTTTTTTTGTCCTTTGTCCTTTTTGTCCTCTTTTGTCCAACAAATAATTTCATACAGTCCAGTTTTACGTGTATATACTTTGTGCAAATTATTATATATAATAAATGGATAATATCTAGGTGTTAAACTAGAACATACCATTAAACATAACCTTGACCCCTATAGATATCTTCTTTTTTATACCAAACACTTTCTCAGGTAAGAACATAATGTAAAGGATATACAAGGCATGCAAGAACATATTGTAAAATAAAGTGCAACCATTTATACTTTCAGCCAGTCATTTTTATTAATAACAGTAATTAGAGCATAATTAACATTATTTTTTGAAATATGAAATGTCAAATCTGTTATTAAAATATGTATTTTTGTTAAAATAATAATACTTTGATATTATTTTTTAAAAATTTCCCCACGTTTATATTCGTCTAGAATTTCCTGAACACTTTTTAAAGCCATTATAAATGTTTGCTTTATCAGTTGAAGATAAAATAACTGAGGGTAGAGCTAAATTCCCTGTGTGATTTTTGATTAATGTAAGTGTAGTATCAGTAATCTTCAGAATCAGTCGGCCCAATAATTGACTCTGTTTTCAATAAAGTTTCAAATGTTTGCTGAATGCTCCTGCAGAATAAGCATAAAACTCCAGTAAAAAACTGCTGCTCCATCTTTCTTACTTGTCGCCAAAGGCAACCGCGTAATAATAACTTAAAACAGTCCAATACAAAACAGCACAAACCATGGCTAATAAATAGGGGGACAAAAATCAACAAATGTCCCCATAAACTAAACATATCAGCTTATGTATTTCAAGCATTTGAATAATAGATAATGAATAAATTGCAATTTATTCTTAAAGTATGAAGAACAACTGAAAATGTCCAAACTAATTGAGGCAATGTGCTTGTGTTTGCTAGAATGGTAGTATACTGGAGGGTCTGTCGCTGTGGAAGAACAATGTTGACAAGCGTTTTGAGGGGGTGGAGGACTGTATGATCTGCTTCTCTGTCATTCATGGATCCAATTACTCGCTGCCAAAGAAAGCTTGCCGTACCTGCAAAAAGAAGTTTCACTCCGCCTGTCTAGTGAGTGCCACACACACACACAGTATCATGCTCTGCCATCGTTCTTATTTTTAGATGAATGTTTGTAAAACAGATCAGTCTTGATGTTTTAGGAATATACATCGGTTAAAGTGAACATGAAACTCATTCTGCTTCTGTAATTCAGAATATTCAGCTGAATTCACACAGTAAATAGACTCAATTTTAATGTTCATACTGATATCAAAGCCCTGTAGAAGGTCACCGGTGCACTTGAAAATGAATCATTTCCCTTATACAGTCTTTCTCCATTTATTGCTTCAATTCTGCAGATGTTTCAGTATCAGCAAAAACACGCAGCCTTGAATGTTCTCAAGCGCTTCTCGTTCCTCAATGACCGCTTGTTTCCATTTCCTTTCATTCCACAGTATAAATGGTTCACATCTAGCAACAAATCCACGTGTCCTCTTTGCCGAGAGACTTTCTTCTAAACTCTGTCTCCATGGACACCGATAATAGGTGAATGACGTCCTCGGCGAACAGCTGACTCGGAGAGAAACGCTCGGTTGGTTTGTTTGTACATATTGGTTTTGCTGCGCTGCAAATTACTGTGGCCTTTTAGTTTTGAACTGAAGTGTTCAACAACTCCACAAACAATGAAACAAATAAACAGTCTGATTTTCAGAAAACATTGCACCCAACTGGAGGAAAGGAATCTTGGCAAGAGACTGAAGAGTGAATAAGCATTTGCATTAATGGCCTTAAAAGAAGAGTTCATTGTAATATGGACGTTTTGTCATTATTTACTCATCCTTGTGTCATTCCAAACAGTTTCATGCTATTTTTATCAGGTAAAGCAACAGAATTTTGAAGGATCCTGACATTTCTCCACAACAGCATCTGTCAAGCTTCCAAAAACAAACAAACATAAAAGTAGATTGTATAAATTTTATGTGATTTGTCATGGCTTGTTATTTTCTCAAGACATTTTTTAAAACACAAATTACACTTGGAAAGCTGGGATTGATAAATTAATCACATCACAAAATGTTCATTTTTGAGTGTTTAAATTATATTTAAAAAATTAGTTCAACTAAAAATTCTGTTCTGTCTAAAAAATCATTCTGTTGTTCATTTTCAACTCTGATTTTGTTCCAAAAGTCTGAGACTCATTTCACTTCATTCATCTTTGAAATACAAATAAAGATATTGGTATCACTTTATTTTGATGGTTCTTTTAACTCATTTTGTTGAATTTAAGTTACATTGCATCAACATGCCAACTAATTCTCATTAGATTATAAGTAGACTGTTAGATTAGGGTTAGGGTTAGTGCAGGGGTGCCTAAACTCCTGGGCCAGTGTCTTGCATAGTTTAGCTCCAACTTTCTTCAACACACCTGCCCGGAAGTTTTGAGTATACCAAGAACGAGCTTGATTAGCTGGTTCAGGTGTGTTTACTTGGGGCTAGAACCAAAATAGGAATGACACTGGCCCTCCAGGACTGAGTTTGGACACCCCTGGGTTAGTGTAAGTTTCTTATAGTCTGTTAAATGTCTGTGGACAGCTGATATTAAGCAGACTGACTACTAATACTTAAATAAGAAGTAATTGGGATGCAGTTGCTATGCAACTTTTATTCAACAAAATGGGCAGAAAGGACCATCAAAATAAAGTGTTAACAAGATATTTTAGATTAAAATCAGAGAGCTCTCTTTTCCTTCATAGACAGCAATGGTTCAGAGACGTTCAAAGTTCAGAATAGCAACCGAAACATTTTCAAAACATTCTATCTGACTTCAGTGGTTCAACTGTAATCAAACAAACTCCCAAGAACACGTTTGTGTGCCAAACTAATTTTGTTATTGTCTATATTCAGCAACCAACATGCAAGCGTTGTATTGAATATTGTAAACTCGCACCATGATCACATTGGTACACAAAGTGGCACACAAAAGTACTCTTGGAGAATATTTATTATTTATCTGATTGAACCACTGAAGTCACATGAAATGTTTTTAGTTTCTTTACTGGACTACAATCTCATGACCGTCTGTGGAGGGTGAAAGAGCTCCAGGATTTCATCTAAAATATCTTTATTTTTGTTAGCCTTGGGGGATTGGAACAACATGAGGGTGAATAACTAATAACAGAACAAAATTTTTGGGTGAACTAACCCTTTGATTGTCAGAGGTGAGTCGATGGGTTATCACATATAAGGTTGCATAAATTTGCCATTCACATACAGATTGATTTCTGGGGAAATCTAACAGCTCATAGCTGATGTGGAAAGTAATAAATAAACAAATGAATATGGGACCATATGAATGAGCTGTGTAGAAAGTAGTTGTGGCTTTTAATCCCAGTTTGATGATATTTTGTATAATGACACACAGTGCTGTATGCAGCAGAGTTTTCTGCTTGCTTTGATCTTTAGTTGTCATGGGTTGTGTAATACGACTCGATCTGTGCTCCTGAAATACGGATGTTTATCGTACTTTTAGCCTCGCTGTTTGTCATAAGTCATTTTGCGTAATCTACTTCTGTCAATCACTCAACCTGTGCACATTGTCATGGTATCGGCTTATCTGTTGAAGCTTTTGGGTTAAGCAAGGTTAACTGTGGTTTGCATTGACACCGGGAAGGCATGCATTAAAGAATAATTACAGAGGCAAAAAAAGGCTGGTGATCAAAGCACTTCTAAATCCATCTGCTACTCGGATATTAATATTTAATAGACATTCCCACAGACGAGCCACATGTATTGCATGCTGCAGAACACTACCTGAAACAAATATGAACAAAACCATGTGTCTCCTCTAGCCATGTTTAAAATTTAAACTCGTTCATGTTATTGAAGCTTTTGTAAGTATATGACAAGTGCGACAGGAAATGCCTTTGATCTTCAATCCCATATGGCTGTGGGCTTCCTCTAGACAAGTGTGACCAAGCGGTTAACACATTATGCTCACAACCTATGACTATAGAGAAGGATTTACTGGAGTACTTTGACAGAAATAATAGACATAATACGTTACATATTATGAGATTTGTGTCTTTAGTGATATTTCATTGTAGTTAAATAGTTGTAATCAATATTTAGCACTGTTTATGGCAATCTTACACAAATCACAAATATCGAAATGGAAGTTCAACCAAAACTTTCAATTAAGTTAATATTACTCACTCCTGTGTCATTCTCTCCCCCTGAGGCTTTTTTATCTTTAGAAGACAAATGAACATTTTTTTAGATGAAATCTGAGAGTTCCCACATCATAGACTGCAGTGATCCAGACTCAAAACAGACATACAGTACATCCGGAAAGTATTTATAGTATTTATTTTCCAAATTTATGTTACAGCCTTATTACAAACTGGATTCAATTTATTTATTTATTAAAAATTCTACACACAATACCCCATAATGACAATGAGAAAAAAAAAATTTAATTGTTGAAAATTTTATAAAAATCAAAAAGTTGAAAAATCACATGTACATAAGTATTCACAGCCTTTGCTCAGTATTTTGTTGATGCACCTTTGGCAGCAATTACAGCCTCAAGTCTTTTTGAATATGATGCCACAAGCTTTTCATGCCTGTCTTTGGGAATTTTTGCTTCATTCCTCTTTGCAGTACCTCTCACGCTCTTTCAGGTTGGATGGGAAGTGATGGTGTACAGCCATTTTCAGATCACTCCAGAGATGTTTAATAGGATTTGAGTCTGGGCTCTGGCTGTGCTCATGGGAACTTTAAGAGCAGCAGAAATTTTTCTGTAACCTTCCCCAGCCTTGTGCCTCAAGACAATTCTGTCTCGTGGTCTACATACAATTCCTTTGTCTTCATGCTTGGTTTGTGCTTTGACATGCACTATCAACCCTGGGATGCCTTTTCAAATCATGTCCAATTAACTGAATTTACCACAGGTGAACTCTAATTAAGTTGCTGAAACATCTCAAGAATGATCAGTGGAAACAGAATGTACCTGAGCTCAATTTAGAGCTTCACGGCGAAGGCTGGGAACATTTGCGTACATGGGATTTTTCAAGTTTTTTATTTGTAATAAATTTGCAACAACTTCAAAAAAATCTCTTTTTTACATTGTTATAATGGGGTATGTGTGTAGAATTTTGAGGAAATAAATGAATTTAATCCATTTTAGAATAATAACATAAAAAAAATGTGGAAAAGTGAAGCGCTATGAATACTTTCCGGATGCACTGTATGCCTTCAGTGGTTTGTTTATAATAGTTTGTGCATAAATAAAAGAAAAATGAATTCCTTTATTACAGTTTCTTCTCCTTAGTGTCAGTACAGGGCATGCGTTTATATGTTACTCCTCAGATGCACCAGCCTCCACCGGGGTGACTGAAGCTCTGCACAAGACTTTTGGCCAGCGGAGAAATTAAAATGGTCGTGCCCAACTGAGTCTGGTTCTCTCAAGGTTTTTTTTCTTCACTCCCATCAGGTGAAGTTTTTTTTCCCTCTCCGCTGTCGCCACTGCCTCGCATGGTTCAGGATTGGTAGAGCTACGCATCGATGAATTGCTCTTCAGTGTTTGAACTCTCAGTAATGATTAAATCACACTGAACTGAGCTAAACTGAACTGAACTGAACTTAAACACTAAAAACAACTACCCTGATCTAGTTACTATGACCATTTATGTGAAGCTGCTTTGACACAATCTACATTAAAAAAGCGCTATACAAATAAAGCTGAATTGAATTGAATTTCAATCAGAGGAAGTGGCCTATGGCAAGCTGGCAAATATAACACTGCCAAAGTTCAGGATAACGCATTCCACAGTAATGTGTTACTGTATTCTAATAACATTTTTGAGGAACACATTAACATAGCCAATTACATTACATTAAATTGTGTAATATTGTGTAATTTGATTACAGTTCATAAAGTAAATGTAATTGCGTTATATAACAAATATAGTTTTTAGAAGGAAAAAATGCTTCTTTTAAGCGTTCTATGACAACACTCGTCACCAAGGAGGACACCAGTGCTCAAAAACACTGCGGTCCAACTCAGCTCAAACAGGCTAAATGGAATTTTTGTAAAAGATTGGGAGTGAAGGTATCTTCTGAATGAAGAGAAGTGTAACTGCTTATAGGGCCTTTCACATATTGTGTCTTTTGCACTTTGTATGGAATATACACATTGCGGTAGACTATTTACCTAAGACAAACACAGAAAAATGCCACTGCAGTGTTTGAGTGTTCTATGTCAAGCTGCTATGATCAACCCTTTGTGATTTTTTTCAGTGAATATTAAATTATTAAAAAAGCTGCAGTTTATTTAGCATTTTTATAGGTATATTTATATGTTTTAAAAGTAACCTAAAAGTAAAGTAATAAGTTATCTGATTACTTTTTCCAATAAGTAATTAGAAATGTAATCAGATTACAATTGTCCAGTAGTAGTCTGCAATTTGTAATCGATTACTTTTTTTGGTCCCACTTTATATTAAGTGTCCTAAACTACTATGTACTTGCATCAAAAAATAATTACAATGTACTTACTGTGTTCATAATGTATTTGAGAACACTCGTGGTGCTCTTGAGTTGGGATAGGGGTTGGGTTATGGACAGGTTTGGTGTTATGGGTAGGTTTAAGGGAGGGTTAAGGTGTAAGGGATGGTCAACAGTGTATTTACAAATGTAACTACAGAAGTTAATTACAGATGTAGTTACATACAGGTATTTAACCAAGCATAAGTACACAATAAATACATGTATTTACACAATAAGTACATTGTAGCAAACTATTAATTCCTGTGTAAGTATATATTAGTTAAGGCCACTTAATATAAAGTGGGACCTTTTTTTTTTTAAAGTAAACACTGATCACTGCACTGTGCTTGTGAATATGCACATTATACTAACACTGAGGAGAAGCTGTTGAATAAATGATAATTATTTTTTATCTGCATATGAAAGTGGACTTTGAATGACTAGGAGTTGACAATCTTTCTGCCTTTGGAGAAAAAGAGAGTGCTTAGACCTCACCTAAAATATCTTTTTTTTTGTATTATCATGCCCGTAGCAGGCCTACTAAATGGGATGGTTCTTTTTTCCTCAAAAAGGACCTATTGACCTTTTTGCAGTGATTCGCCTCAAATTTTGAGGTTCAAATCTTGCATTTCAGTGACATTTTAAGTACTGATTTGTGCTGGATTAGGTTGTCGGATGGTTATGATAAATACAAATGTGCATTAAAACTGTTAGCTATTATTGTTTTATATATAATGTAATGAGATTAGAATTTAAAAAAATTAAAAAATACAAATTTTTAAATGCTAATTTATTATAAAATATGCTAAAAAACAAACAAAAAAAACAATGGAAATCTGTTAAAACTTCATTTAAATTAAATAGCATAGGCAAATAACAAACTAGCCAGCTCATTTCCTCAGTCAGAATTTGTCCATTTAAATAATAAAAGCCTTCTTTTGTTGATTCTTCTTCTTAAAGCCTTCTTCTATTGGTTATTTTCACAATTTAGGATGCCATAAATTCTGGACTTTGTCAGGAGTGGGGTCTTTCGAACCCCCTGAACCCACCCTGCCTACGAGCCTGGTTCCAATAATAAAAGGATTTATTTATTCATATTTATTTATTATTGGGTGAACTAACCCTTTAAGTTATATGACTACTGTATAAAACACAGATATCCCCATGTACTGTATGTCTCGAATGCAAAGCCTGCACTATATAACTATCAGTCATCTTCATTCTGTAATGTCGCCAGTATCTGTTGCCCTATACGGCGTGACTGAGGCTTATCTCTGGAGAGAGGATGGAGCAGAGGTCCCCAAAACCAGAGAGAAAAGATCATTTTCTGTTGCATGCGGGGGAAGCTAATGCTTCTGGGTGCAGAGTGGAAGGATTTAGAGCTCTCGGGGAGATTTAGCAGCCTTATCTATGATAAAAATCAATAGCGGTAAAGACTACAATGAGCACCGGGGAGACGGGATTGTCGGAAGGCTCAGGATATATTACGTGAGGAAACGCATGTGTTTTCGTCCCTTTCCTGTGCTAATAGGACTGCCGTAACGGTTAACAACGTGTCAGAGAGAAGTTGGAGGAGTATAAAGGAGAGAATGAGAAGAAGAGGAGAAAAGGTCAACGTTCTCAAAATCGCAGGGAAACTTTTTTCAGAGTTCACACGTATAACGAGCTCTGTCACAACAACAGCGCCTGATTTCCTCTTGCAGAAGCCTTTTATTGGATTTATTAAGCCCAAGATGCCAATAGCAATTTCAGCGTTACTGTAAAATGCTAACCCCATAGTTGCTCGTTCTTGGAAACATGACCAATTAGACGCCAGTCGCTGGCGCCAAAATGGCAGTGCTTCTCAGGTCTGTCTGACTCGCATTTGAGTCATTTACTGCTGTAATGGCGTCTTTGTTTTCATTACGCGCTTGTTTGGATGCCATTAGGTGATTAAACATGACAGATGTATTCACAGGCGTAGTCTGAGTGGATGTGGTGTTTAAAAGGCCTCAATACCCTAAAAACAGGCCCATCACTGTTCATAAGCTTTAAGTGTTGAGAAGGAGACTGCTGGTATTTTCACATGGCAGATATGGTTTAATATGAACCACTAGGTGGGAGCATTGCATCTCGTAATTTTGACATGGAATTTGATGCCTTTTTTCAGACTTTTATATTACATTTGTTTGATGTCAAATAGGGTTGTCGCTTAAAAAAATCAAACCAGAGAGATCAGCAAAAAAGTCCAGTATTTTCAATGGGTAGGGATAGAAGGGATAGATAGGGCAGGGATAGATAGATAAATGGATGGACGGATGGATGGGAGGATCTAGGTGATGGATTGGTTAGATAGACATGAGGTATATGTATATATATATATATATATATATATATATATATATATATATATATATATATATATATATATATATATATATATAGTACTTATAAAGATATTAGATAGATGATAGAGATGGATACGGATGGATTTAGGGAAAGATAGTCATAAATATGTGCATCTAGAATATAGACAACATATCAAATGATATATTTAAAGATACAGTTGTTTGACATGTAAATGGAAAAAGACTTGGTATAGCTGAACTCCAGAATGGAATTCAAATGTAATGCTGATGGTTAAACCCATTGAGTTTCTTGCTGTACAATGGAGAAATGCTTCTTAGTGTTCTGCATTATGGATCAACAAACTCGCTTTGTTAAAGCCGCAAGGTCTACGAATATTCTCTCTATCTTACAAGAAAATTCATATAATCTTAATGCAATCAGTGTTGTTCCTGCCATTTCACAATGTGTGTGTGACAGAAAGCGTAGGCAGGGACAGAGCTGCATGTTCAATTTTCAGCATAATGCTGCTGTGAGAACTAGTGCGCAGGGCCTAGTTAATATTCAGTCCATCCTGACCCATTTGAGGACTGCTGGTACTCCCAGAGTTGTCACGCCTCAGTTCAGTGCTGTAGGCTTCTTTTCAGCTCTCTAAATAGCAGCATGTCACTGCTGCTCTGCCAGCACAATGAAACCAGGCCAGCTCTCCTCCGCCTTCTTTCCACTTTCATTATTGCCATTAAAGTAGCCAATTTGCATGGCCAGTGGTTTGGCTGACCCCTAGTGGAGACCAGCTCTGCTGTTCTGCCTTTTATTATTTTTTCTTTCGTCTAGTTCTACTCCTGGCTGTGTTACGAAGTGCCCTTGTTTGACGAGGAGGTCACTTCCCACTCTCACTGTTTTTTTGTTTTTTTTTGTATCCACTGGCAAGAGAAAAGTGAGGATTTATCCAATCTCATCTCTGGGTTTGGCTGTTGGCTATAGACAAATTTTGCCAGTTGGGAACAATCTCTTTGCAGTTAATTCTTTTGATTTCTATTGTACAAAAAATAATGTAGTTTAGCCGAAGTTCAGAGCATATGTGTGTATATATATATATATATATATATATATATATATATATATATATATATATATATATATATATATATATATATATATATATATACATACTTCTCAAAAAATAAAGGGAACACTTAAACACAAACACAATGTAACTTTTTTTATAAATCGGATTTGTTGGCGAGTTTTATTTAATTCATTTTTCTTTCATGGCTTTTAACTTTTTCCCTCAAACTTTTGATCAGGTGTTTGTTTACTGTGGTGGAGGAGGTTCAACAGAAGTGGAAAAACCTACAAGATGAGTGAGTGTTAAAGGGCTGGTCCACTACAAATCATATTTGAAACTTTAGCTCACAGAAAAAAAGTGTTGCATGCAGAACTGTTGCAAACAATTTATTTGTGCTGAATTTAAACAAACAAATTAAATTTAATAATGTTCAACTTAATTTGTTTGTTTAAATTCAGCCCAAATAAATTGTTTACAACCACTTAACGTAAAAAATTGAGCAAATCCAAGGAATCATCTTCGAAGAATTTTTTTCAGTGTTAATGTGTAATGTAGCTGAACATAAACAACATCTCTGAATGTAAAATGCTCAAAGTTCAATGCAAATGGAGACATTGACTTTTACAGAGTTAGCCTAGCAAAGCCTACAGAGAATGAAGTTTGGGGACTACAAAAAAATACATCCAGGATAATGAGATCACAAACCCTTCAAGTTACGCGTATTCACCACGCACATACACCCTGCGCAGTAAAGGGGCGTGGCTGGAGGCACTGTAATGTTATAGCAGAGAAAGCTAAAATGCCGTCCTAACTCTGCTATTTCCACAGAGCTTGTTCTGTTTCTATATTTGGGCTTCGAAAGGACACGACACAAAGATAGAAGTGCTTACAATTTAATTTTAATTATGTTCCAGAGAATTATAGAAAAGATATAGCACTAGCATTTGACAAAGGACAGCTTCCAGAATCTCTCCCAGTTCAGTGCTGGATTCGGTTAAAACTCCTCAAAGAAAAATGAGTAGTTCCAACTATAACAGAAGAAGCTGTGGATTGTGAGCCACAACCTGTAAGTATTTTTATTTATTTGTTAAAATTGATCTATTACATGTACAGTGTCTAGCGCTAATGGTTTGTTGTAGCAAGGACATAAACAAGGATGTAAACAATGACGAATGCTGTTTGGCACTGCTAACAATTTACCTACAAATTAATATTTATCAGTCAAACTGCTGTAAAGACCCACAATTTTTACCAGTGCTGCTGTCTCTTTATGTGGATACTTTCCCTGTGTTCTACATCTCAAATAATGAACTTGCAAAAGATATGGGAAAGCTTCATATTACTTACAAATACTATCCAAATATATATGAAAGACACTTGTCATGTTATTTTAAAGAGCAGGTGTGAGTTCAGTGCTCTTCATTTTGTGTCTAATTCAGACTCACACTGACACAGCTGCTACACTGACAGTATTTACAAGGCAGAGGCTCAACCCGTGCTAGTAGAGACATAAATAGACGTGACACTTCTTGGTGACGTGGAGCCAATCCGCAAATCACAGCACGTTATGTTAGTTGACCAATCAGAGCCTCTTAGGGGCAGGCCTTTCGAAGGAACTATGAAATATGAAGTTTTTATGTTATCTGAGTACCAGTATATAATCAAAGCAAGATATATAAAAAAATAACGTGATTTATTACAAATGAAGCATGAGCACACATTGCTTTGCATCTTATAAACACAACCAAGCCTTAAAAATATACTTGAGATTCATTATTTTAATGAAGTCTTTGAAGGGGGCGATGCAGTGGCGCAGTAGGTAGTGCTGTCGCCTCACAGCAAGACACAAGACAGTCGCTGGGTCGCTGGTTCGAGCCTCGGCTCAGTTGGCATTTCTGTATGGAGTTTGCATGTACTCCCTGCGTTCGCGTGGGTTTCCTCTGGGTGCTCCGGTTTCCCCCACATTCCAAAGACATGCAGTACAGGTGAATTGGGTTGGCTAAAATGTCCGTAGTGTACGAGTGTGCGTTTGGATGTTTCCCAGAGATGGGTTGTGGCTGGAAGGGCATCCGCTGCATAAAAACTTGCTGTATAAGTTGTCGGTTCATTCTGCTGTGGCAACCTCGGATTAATAAAGGGACTAAGCTGACAAGAAAATGAATGAATGTAATCTTAGAAAAGAACACTTATTAAAATTAAACACCACTTTTGGATCCCTCACGGTTATTATATTAAACTGGTCCCTGGTAATAATTTCTAAGCCAAATTTAGTGTAAATTGAAATATTTTTAATTAGCTGTCAACCAGAAGCTTTAGAAGAATATAGGTAGAGGCACTTTTTTAGGTAGAGGGTATGTTGAGTTTTTGCTGCTTTATATCCATTGTGTCTTCCGGCTCCCCTTGTGAAAATGCGCTCCGTGTCTTATTGCTTTATTACACTTGTCTTTAAATTCTGCATGCATTCACCCGAAGCCTCATCCCAGACGTCTTTGTCAGCACATGCAGCCTGTCTCCTCTCCTCTGATTGGCGGACAGGAGAAACCAGGGTGGAGAGGCTGTGATATGCACCCAGATGGCTCCTCGCTGTGGCTGTAGGCCGACTCTCGTGCGCCACACTCTTTAATCTCCCTCAGCTGTGAAGCCGGGATATCTAAATTAGAGAGGAGAGGAGAGAGGAGCTGCCATTCTCCATGCTTCAGGTTGTTTATTTGCCGTGACTGGACTGCAAAGGTAGAACAAATGGAGAGCCCAGGGAGAGGCTTAGGACTGCGACTCGGCTAAGAGCCTTTTAAGAGAGGGGCCATTAACGCCGGCCCTCCGACACAATGTCCCGCCATGTGATAGAACAATGACGGGTGGGAGAAGGAGACATATCCAGCTGCAGGCCCACAAACCTACACTTGTTTCAGGCCACTAGACCCAGGCTGGGATTTAGCTCATGTTTGTTCAACCTATTGTATTTTATTAATCACTGCACCTAGTCCAACCCTAAACCTACCTTTTACAGTAACCTGTTGTGTTTTATTAATGTCTGCACCCACCCTATCCATAACCCATCACTTACAGTAATGTGTGTTTTATTAATGTCTACGACCACCCTAAAGGCCCGTGCACACAGAGACATTTTTTGCTCACATTTCCCATGGACTTTTAACGCCTCGTGACTGAATAAAGGGCGTCAATGTGATCGTGCACACCAACGCACAAAACGGCAGACGTAAAAGCGTCATTTAAAAAAAAAAAAACGCCACCAATCAGATCGCCACTTTTGTTCACGCACACTGAGCTGCTGAAGTCACAGTAAACAGCACTTGGAGGCGCTCAAGCGCAAAACTGTTAATGCGAGAGCACATTGAAGAAGAGGCGATATGAACGTTTAGCTGCTTATTGCTCTTGTGAACACTAATCATTTCTTCATCGCTAGAGCTGGAGCTGCTGCTTGAAACATCCATGATTGTTCGAGTCACCAGTAACTTTAACAACAACCGTGTGAACTTCCTCTCCTCCTCTTCTTCTGTGTTATAAGCAGGTGTCAGAAGCTTAAAGTTGTGTAGCGCCATCTAACGTCAAAGAGTGATTTTGCATACTCTTCAGCCTGAAAAAAAAGCTTGAGTTTAAATATGGTAAAAAGTCTCGTAAAACGCTGACGATAAATGCAAACGAAAAGTGCCCTGGTGTGTAGGAACCTTAAGCCTACCCTTTATAGTAATCTGTTGTTTTTTTAACATCAACAGCCAGCCCAACCTCAAACCTACCCCTTACAGTAACCTGTTGTGTTTTATTATTGTCTACACTCACCCTTAGCCTAAACATACACCTTAAAGATGCAGTATGTAAGTTTGACACCCAGTGGTTGAACTTGCTAAGAGCCTTTAAGGAGTGGGGCTATTAATGCTGGCCCTCCTATCTACTGTCTCGCCACATGATAGAACAATCATGGGCGGGTTAGGGAAACATTTCCAGGTGCAGGCCCACAGACCCACACGTTTCAGGTCACTAGTTCCAGGCTTAGATTTAGATGATGTTTGTTCAAAACTGATATTTATTCAACCTACTTTGTGGTGCTATCACAGAGAGGCTAAAAGTCAATTTTCAAAACCTTTTCATTCACTGTTTTACGCTGTTGGAATGATCTTCCCATTTCCATCCACTGGTATCCTTCAAACATCAACTAAGGGTGCTTTCACACTAGCACTTTGGTCTGCACCAGGGTTCACCAGGGTATGGTTCATGTGTTGCGGGCGGGAGCAGGATTCAAAATTTAGTCCCGCGCTGATCTCTACTGCAGAGTTTAGCTCCAGCCCTGATCAAACACAATTAATCCAATTAAGTAGGATCTGAAGGAACACTTTAACTAATCATAAAACCGACCCAGTGCCGGCCCTAGGCGAGATAAGAAAAATTGGGCCCACTGGTGTAAAAACAGTGAGAAGAAAGCACAATAAATAAATAAAGCAGTGGCGCAGTAGTTATTGCTGTCGCCTCACAGCAAGAAGGTCGCTGGTTCAAGCCTCGCCTCAGTTGGTGTTTCTGTGTGGAGTTTGCATTTTCTTCCTGCGTTCGCGTGAGTTTCCTCTGGGTGTTCCGGTTTCCCCCACAGTCCAAAGACATGTGGATCAGGTGAATTGGGTAGAATAAATTGTCCGTAGTGTATGAGTGTGTGTGTGGATGTTTCCTAGAGATGGAATGCGGCTTGAAGGGCATCCGCTGCATAAAAACTTGCTGGATAGGTTGGCAGTTCATTCTGCTGTGGCAACCCCAGTTTAATAAAGGGACTAAGCCAACAAGAAAATGAATGATTAACTATAACATATTTAACCTATAATACATATGTAAAAATATTAACTCAGATTTATACAAATAAGTTTGCAAGCCAGAAAACACTCATTTAAAAAAAATTAAGTATATAAGTTGACACATACAAATAAAACATGAATCAAATGCATTTTTTTGTAAATGAATGACATACAAATATATGACCAAATGAGAAGCCTGTGTGTTTTCAGCAGGGTGAATTAGTGGGATAGATTATTATTTGATTATTTAATAAAACATGCTGAATGTGACCAATTGTTTTTTCACATATCACACAAGTATTTCTGTGACCATGGGCATAGTTGCATTTATTAAAACAAGCCCTTATACTACACTACTAAATAATGTATTATGTAGAGCAGAACACACAGTACCTTTACTTTGAGCTTGCTTGCCTTTCCCTGCTTTTCTCCATTTTTCAGCTCCGAAAAGTTGCCCTTTTGACGCTATTGCATTTCAAATGAAAATTTTATTAAGATAATTTAAAATAGCAGCAACACTTGTGACGTTATATTATAGAAGACTAAGAAACTTTTTTGGCTTTATATTGAGCGTGAGCTTTGGAGAGATATGTGGAAACTGTGTAGCAATACGTTACATCATTTTAGTTCACCCAATAGCTGATGGAGAGTGGTGTTTTGCAAAATAGTGTGGTGCTGCTGGGTATGTTTCTAATATTTTTGGCTTTTTTCATACTGTTGTTGTGTATTTGATATTGTTTTAAGCTATTTGTCATGTATGAATAATACAGAGCTATTCTTTTAATGAAATGTGGAGATTTTATTTTCTCCATCGTGAATTGTATCGCGTTTAATATAGTGTGTGTATCATGCGTTGTTATTGATTTAAACGTTTGTGCACGTCCCCGTGCTTAAGTTCACAGTAAATATAATATAAAAGTGCTCCTGGGGCCCTCCAATAATAACGTGGCCCTAGGCGACCGCCAATATTGTCTGTTGGCGGGCTGGCACTGAACTTACCCCTTAACGTGTGATTTGATTAATATCTACACCCACCCTAAACCTACCCTTTACAGTAACTTCTAGTGTTTAAATAATGTCCACATCAGGTTTTTTTTAACTCTGCCCTAAAGAGCCGTTGTCCAGCAAAGTTTAGTTCCAACCCCAATCAGATATACCTGAGCTAGCTAATTGAGCTCTTATTAGGCTTTCTAGAAGTGAAGTTTATTCATAAACTAATTTCGAGAGGATCACGTGCTTATGATTTATCACGTCCAGTCTCGCATTTGCTAATCACTAATCTTCCAATCATATGAGCCCTAAGGCACCATAAATAGTCTAAGTTTTCAGTTCACTTTATCTTCGTTTGGAAGAAACCCCCCTCCTCCCCTATTCTCCTCCTTTACCTGTAATTGGGCGGCACGGCGGTCCAGTGGTTAGCACTGTGAACCACACAGCAAGAATACTGCCGGTCCTAGTTCGATAGGACCGGTGAGTGTTTCTGTGGGGAGTTTGTATGTCCTTCCCGTGTCCGCGTGGGTTTTCCCCGGGCTCTCCGGTTTCCTCCCACCATCCAAAGACATTCAACATACTTAACAATCAAGCTGGTCTAATTCCTTACGTTCCCTTAGCTACAGCGGCAGGGGAGTTCTGAGATCCACCGAGCTCAGGCTCCCTTCTTGCTCTGCCAACGGGAGGAAGCCCCGGGCTCGAGGAGCTCTTATAATAACTTGTTTTATTTTTATCTACACCCACCCTAACCCTAAACCTACCCCATATAGTAATGTATTAATCCTATTCATTGTTGTACAGCATCACAAAAATGACGCAATATTTATGTGCACATTCGCCCCAGCTGTAACACTACTAGCCACAATCAACCCTATTCGTGGTTAAAGTTCCTACCGGTTGCTGGTCTGGATCTAGCGTGGCCTGAAACTTGCGGGTCTTAGGCTGGATATTATTGAAGGAGGATGGGCTGTATTAATGCATCCAAAGCTAATGCTGCTTTCCATAGTGGATTTGTAAACTAAAACCAGTCTGACCGTGGTCACCTAATTCGAACTTCTATTTATTATGAGTGCAACCCCAGCACCGCTCAGCGTTCAGCAGGTGAGGACGACCTCTGGCCGCATCATCCGTTGTTCACGGCGAGCCAGGCTGTTGTTTACGGAAAGCGTAGTCTGTTTACGGGAGTATGCTAATGAGGTCATCGCCTCTGGGTCTGGAGATCAGAGAGGCTCAGTGTGGAGCAGGAGCCCGAGGCTGCCTCCTCTCGGGGAGCTGAAGGGAGAGAGTGTCTTACATGACAGTAATGCTGAAAACAATTTTTAGAAGGCCCTGTTTATGACATGCTTGGTGGCAGAAAGCCTGTTTCTGTCGAGGCTGGAATACGTATCGTATGAGATGCTACAATCTAAGTTCCAGGGCGAGGGCATGCTTTTTTTTCATTCTGAGAGTTATTAGGTTAATCTAAGTAGTTTTGTTTTTGTTCTATACCATTAAGCAAATCCTAATTGCCAATTACCTTGATTAATAATCTGAAAAGCGTCTCAGGAGTTCATTTAATGCCGCATTGGTAATTGAAGATGGTAATTGCTTCCTTAAAAAAAAAAAAGAAAAAAAAAGGTGACTTTTTTCGTTTGGTGTGTTTTTGTTGGTATCATTCTCCTAGAAATGGAAACTAAAAAGTAAAACTTTTTTTAATGCTCTTTAGCTTCAAATTACATAGCAACAGCAATTTGAAGGGCAGAAAACACAGATGCAACAACAAAAATGTTTTTTTGTTGTTGCATGAATGGGGCTTTGGGGTGATATAAGCCTCATTTCAACTCATTCAAATATGGTTTGAAAACCTATTTAGATGTTGCGTGGCTGTTTTGCCATGCAAAATGGCAAAAGGCTGGATGAAACAAGGTTGTTTATTAAGTGAAGATTGAAAATTAAACTTTACTGTTAGCCTTGGACTTTGGTTCCAACAATATACTAGCACTTGCACCGTAAAAATAGCTTTTCTTACTTAGATTTTTTTGTATCAATTCTAGTCCAAATAGCTAAAAATCCTTAAATCAATTGTCTTGTTTTAAGAAATAATATACTGAGTTTTTCCTTTAAACAAGCAAAATAATCTGCCAATGGGGTAAGGAAATTATTCCTGTTTTTCCTTTTGACATAAGGCTGTTCTAAGGAAAAACTCACCTAAATTCAGCATATTATTTCTTAAAATAGTACAATATTTTTGCTTGTCAAAAAATGCGTCTTAATTTAAAAATCTTAAGAATTTGGACTAGAAGCAAGACAAAAATGCTAAGTAAAAAAAAAGCTTTTTTTTTTTTTTGCAGTGTGGTGGTAAAAGTAGTTTTGTCACACCTTTATTGTTTTAACCACCTTATTTCAAAATATTTTAGTGACATCATGCAGATGATGCAGAAGATTTCCATAGAATTCAAAGCAGATACAAGTTCACAACGAGACCAACAACCTTTGTCTTGCAACATGTACATTACTTGACAAAAGCCTTGACGTCTATCCAAGTTTTAGGAACAAAAAATAATAACTTGACATCTAGTTGATCATCTGGCATCAGAAGTGGCTTATATGAAAGGCAAAGGTCTCTAGATTACACTTATTTTACCAAAATAAAATATGATCATGCCTTGATTTTGAGGTCTGACCTTGTTAAGACAAAAGTCTTGTCACTTAAGAGAAGTAATGTTCAGTATAGAATATAAAGTCATCATGGTGCAGTGGAAAAAGTATTAATATTGTGTAAGACTCCCATGAGCTTGGCGGACTGCATCCATACATCTCTGCATTGACTCAAATAACTTATTTATAAAGTTATTTGGAGCATTCTTGCAGGACTCCCAGAGTTCACTGCCTTCAATGCCTCCTACTTCACCTTACCCTAGACATGCTCAATAATGTTCATATCTGGTGACTGGGCTGGCCAATCCTGGAGCACCTTGACCTTCTTTGCTTTCAGGACCTTTGATGTGGAAGCTGAAGTATGAGAAGGAGCACATCCTGCTGAAGAATTTGCCCCTCCTGTGGATTTTTAATGTAATGCGTAGCACAAATGTCTTGATACCTCAGACTGTTGATGTTGCACTCCACTCTGCAGATCTGTCACATGCCCCCATACTGAATATAAAACCAAATTATATATTTTTCTTTATCAAACTTGACAAATTTTTGTAAGAATCTTGGTTCCATGCAGGTTCCAATAGGTCTTCTGCAGTATTTGTGATGACTGGGATGCAGTTCAACAGATGATTCATTGTAAAAATCTACCTTCTGTCACTTTTCCAAATGATCAACCTGAAGTGAAGTTAATATGTGTTGCTCTTAAAACTGGAATCGACGACAAGACTTTAATAAGGTAGTGTATATAGATAATTGCATTTGAACAGTGTTACAGTCATAGGCAGCTTCCCATCAGTATCAAATATAATGTTGATTAGAAAGCCTATTGAATTGCCAAACTGAACAATAAACTAGTCAAGACTTTTGCTTTTCAAGTGAGCCATTAAGAATAAAATAAAATAATTCAATTCTTTTATGAGAGTATTATGTATGTGTGTCTCTCTTCAAGGGAAGAAGTAGTGAGAGAAAATGTAATAAGGCTTTTGCAGTTTTTACGACCTGAAAGTGGATTTCTCACTTATAGATTCTAACAAGGTCACCATTGTCAACAAGTGGCAAGGCCGTGGAGTGATATACTGTGGCCCGGAGCAAACAACATTTCTCATCATCCTATTGGACATGCTTAGTGTTGGAGCGGCCCAGGAAATCTGGATGCCCATCGCTGGGTCGCGATCCAAGGTGCTCGCAGCTCTGTCACAGGCCAACTCATTCTGCTGATATACGACTGGCTCAAAAACAACCTTCAAGCTGCAAGACTTCCAGCCTTTCTCTCGCTGTCTTACAGTTTCTAAGCCTCCCTCCTCTTTCTAGCAAATGTTCTTAGTTTAAATATGTTTGGGGGAATTCGACATGCTTTTTCTTGACTAAAGGAGTCAATTAAAAATGGAAATAAATGATCCCTCTGCATGTTAAGGTCACACTTTATTTTAAGGTGTCTTTATTACAGGTGAACAATTTGTCATATTAATTAAATACATGTACTTAGTATTTAATTTATGGTAATGACGGGCAGGTCTAGGGTTTGTTGCATGTAATTATGCATAATAAATTGTCATCACTATAGTAAGTGTAGCATGAACACCTTAAAATGCTAGTCTTGTTTAAATGTAATATAATTCACAATTGTAAAATATTAACTGTAATGAGTAATTTAAATATTTATAAATGATAATTTTACATACACAGATGTTACTTAAAATGTATATATGGATTATATTATATACGTGCATTTTTATTACAAAGGATTTATTTAATTAAAAACTATCTAATTCTAAAATGACTTGTATATAATTTTAATATACGTGTACATGCTAATTATTTGTGTTTAATGTTTTTTTTCATTTATGTAGCATGCATTTTAGGTATATGTACATATGTTTAATTAATATTTACATATTTTTTTCTAATCTACATATTTTTGAATTTATATATTGATAATATATGTATTTTTAAAATCTTATATGTATTTATTATAGTTATGCTATCAGTCCACAGAGCAGCTGCTTTGGCACACACCTGAAGGGCTGAGACTCAACAGTTGTCTCCAGGTATGTCCCTCTCCCCAGGTCCTAATTAGTTTAACTGAAAGCCATTATGCCATGGCAGGGTGGACACACATGCAGGTGGTTTGAATACACTAATTGAAAACAGTAATTAAATCCCCAGGTATCTGGCCTTTACCTTCACCAAGAAAGCCAGACTTATAGAAAAAAAGTTGTGAAATTGTCAAAAAAGTAATGAAAAATATATTTCTGTAAAAGCAAAAACGTCTAACACTTTATTATAACTCCACTCTATTAATCCTTTATTAAGCATTAGCAGATAATCATTATTTATACATTATCATAATTAAACAGTCACGATTTATGGATCGGTGTGTTCCTTCTGTATGTTCAACACAATCTCATGGCAATTCGTAACTTTTTCATTTAGTGGGTAATTCGTACAAATTCGTACGATCTAATTCGTACATTTTAGTACGATTTGCGTATCACCCAATGACGGTTGGGTTTAGGGGTGGGGTTAGGTGCCACGCCTCCTTTTTAAAATTGTACATTTTCTTACGACTGAACTCGTACGAATTCGTACGAATTAGCCACTAAACTGCCAAAACGTAAAATACTTACGTTTTCTCGTGAGATCAGGCTGGTATGTTATGTGTCATGCCATGTGTGTTGTCGTGTGCGAGGGTGTGTGCTTGTTTATGTTTTTTTGTTGACAGCATTCTATAAAATCAGCTGATGTCATCAACTGACTTAATCATTCTTCAGCTGATCCTTATTTGGCTGGCTATATATTTCCGCCTGTGGTATGTGCTGGTTATCAGTTGGTTGTTTTGTTCTTGTCCCTGTCTGTTCCTCGTATGACGACTTCATTTGGTTTGTTGACAATCTTTGTTTTGTACTTTATTTTTTCCATGTTCTCTGGCTACAAGCCGTTTGATATCCTTTGATACAGATTTTTAAAAAAATTTACTTGTTCTTGAATCCACTCTGTCTGGTGTCATAACAAACAGTTGATATTGTGTTAATAAATACAGCTACAAAGACTCATTAGAAACAACAGATGCCCACTCTAACAGTAACTCAGTGTTATACAAAGAGTGGCAAACACAAAATATGCAAGTCCCACACACAGCACTCTCACACTCAATACACTACAGTTATATGGTGTAACTTACTACATACAAAAGTAAGAGATCGGCTTAGAATGTCACTTACCAGTTAAATAATGATTTGATCAGCTGTAGTTTAAAATTACGCTGCTTTTCTCATCTAAGGGATTATTATTCGGTCTCTGTCGCTATCTTGTGAATAAACAATGCCAGCCGTTTTTGCTCTGCTTAATGACAGGCTAATGGCTGCTGACGCGGTGTCTCTCAGGAATTATAAATATGTAAATTAGGCACTATCCTTATAAATAAACTGCATAGTTGCAATCTAAACAGCTACAATCTTGGCTAAGCTCTGTTTAGGGGGGAGTGTCGGAGAAGCAAAAGAGGGATGGGTCTGTAAAAAAATTTGTATAAAAATGGGAGTGTCGTTATGGGCACATGCTGATTTTCAGAGTCCCTGATTTTTGAGAGACCCTCCACATTTCCTGGAAACTTAGATGGACTTGGCAGGTAGCGTCAAAAGGCCGTGTGTGTGATTCTGGTCACAAAATGCGGTAAAAATCCTACACGACAGTAGTAGCTTGATTGTGGTGCTAACATGTTTACTCGCGGTGTAATAGTTAGTTCGATACAAACTAACTTTGCCATCTGAATAAACTAAGACCACTGGTCACTCACTTACCAAATCTGTAGAAACAGGACAATCAACCGAAACTAGAGCCGCTTCTTTATTAAGAGGAGACGAGCAGCAAATCCGGATCTCACCAATTGCAGGTGAAAAAAGCTCTCGGGTAAACAATGTTCCTTAGACACGTATTTCTGTCACACGTCGTGTGCACTGTAATCCACACGTGAGTCCAGCTGCGCTTTCATAGAGAGAAAATGAAAACAAAACCTTCACTGCAGCAAATTTTAAAAGCAACACTGCACGCTTGTTTTAGAAACACAACGTGGTGTCTCTCTGCTGTCTGAACACTGTAACATTAAAGAATATTAATGAAGTTGCACAACAGAGCGCACTGATTAAACAAAGCCTTACTCATGCATTATACATTATACTTATACATACATACATATATATATATATATATATATATATATATATATATATATATATATATATATATATATATATATATACAGAGAGAGAGAGAGAGAGAGAGAGAGAGAGTTGCCAAACTATTAATATATTTGTATGATTTGTATGAATTTATTTTCAACTTTTATGTTTCTAGGTCAAGAAAATAACGCAGACAGAAGATCTTAAGTATCCATTGTTTAAGCTACAACATAATTTAGAAGAAACACGTTCTAAAATAGTTCCGAGTAAATATTATATAGATTCTTTTGTGCATACCTTATTCAAATTATGTACACCTATATTATACAAATTGTTAAATACTATATTATTAAATTATATACATTTAACAGGTTTATGTCTGTGTGACTGTGTCCCCTGCAGAACAACTGAATATTTTCTTTTATGTTATGTTGATAATATCATATAATGATATAATGAAATAATGATAATTTTATATATTTTTATATATTTTATCATATATTATATTTTTCATGTTATGTGCATTTTTATGTAAAAATATAATCCCCGAAATATATAAAAAAATTACCAAACAATTGTTTGCAGAAAAATATATGAATATCATTTTTTAAGATTTGTAAAGAATCTTTCAGCTGATGTTTACTTTGCTAAGATGGGACAATATTTGGTTGAGATAAAACGTTGAAAATCTGCAGTGTTCAAAAAACAACAAAACAACAACAACAATAATTTACATTTTTCTACATAAAGTGCTAAGCCATTTGCATAACTCATCAGAATTTTTTTTATTTACAGTACAAAATTTACAATAAAAATATTGGCCTATTTGTGCAACACAAGACTGACTTTATTTTCCATGATCTCACACACACACATATACAGACACACATGTCATCAAAAAGTTGATTATTTCCCTAATTCAATTAAAACAAGTGAAAAACTTATATTTATTACATATATATATATATATATATATTTTTTTTTTTTAACAGAAATGTTGGACTACTGAACAGCATGAACATGTAAAGCACTTAATACTTGGTTTGGGCTATGTTTTTGCACAAATGGCTTCAGCAATGTGACTCTGCATGAGATGATCCACTACAGTCGAGTACCATGGTCCTTAAACCAGGAATTAGTACAGTGTGGCTTGGTGTCAAATCCTGCTGAACAATCAAATCAGCATCTCCATAAAGCTGGTCAGCAGTATATACATGTACATGTGTGTGTGCATATACAAGTGTATCTCAAAATTAAATAGCCAGTCGGATTTTACTTTGTGTAACTGCTGTCAGCTCTTGTTTATTTATTTTTTGAGAGAAAGGCATCAGATGGAGGACAAAGTGGTAACTTGAAGATTGATGTCAGCCAGACAGACACAGGACTCTAGCGAATGAGAAACCGTCAGTCAGCCTGTTTATTGGTGGTCATTATTGAAAAGCGAGTCGCTCTTCTGCATTGATTTACAGTTGACACCAGCACATCAGCTCCAGTCACTTCCAGTCCAGCAGAGAATCATCTGCTCTACCGGCTCGATGTCTGCCAGTGGGCTCATTGTGCTGCCTTTGCCTCTGTAAATGTCGATGGCGGACTGTTCTCACACTGTTGCGCTGACAAACATCTAAAGTCTCGAAACCTCAGGGACCGGGCTCTAAATTCACTAGCCATATGGTGCGAATGCAGTAAATAATTTGCTCAGTGAAGTGAAAAAATATCATTGGAGCAATCTGTTGTTATGAATGTGTGAGCGCCGGCTTGAACAGGTATTGCTGTCGTCTCTCAGAGCTGTTTGGAGCTATTGAACAAAACATGAGGTGCTTATTCCACATCTCACACCTAATTGCTGCAGCCAGAGGGTGAACTCAAACAATGAACAACACATGGAGAATGTATTGTGGTGATTGGTTCTCTCGGATCCTTTCATTGGTGGGGAGAACAGTAGCAGTCAATCAGATAGCGTTTCCATGACTCTAAAAGAGACAGGGGCAAGTATTGGAGAGATACTGCTCACCCAGAAATTTAAATTTGGATTTGCTTCTCATCCTCAGTCCACCCAAGATTTAAGGGGCTTTTAGTGAGTAATGAAGTGTTTATTTATTTATTTATTTCAGATTCATGAAAGCCAAAGTCAATGGCTACTGAACTTTGAGCGTTAAAAAAAGAAAAGATACACAGGCAAAACCAAAATAATACTTAGCACTCCTGATGACAGATTAAAGAGGACCTATTACAGTGCATCCGGAAAGATTTTATAGCGCTTCACTTTTTCCAAATTTTTTTTGTTACAGCCTTATTGCAAACTGGATTAAATAATGTATTTCTTTAAAATTCTACACACAATACCCCATAATGACAATGTGAAAAAAGATTTTTTTGAAATTGTTGCAAATTTATTAAACATAAAAAGCTGATAAACCACATGTACATAAGTATTCACAGCCTTTGCTTAACACTTTATTGATGCACCTTTGGCAGCAATTACAGCCTCAAGTCTTTTTGAATAGGATGCCACAAGCTTGGCACACTTTGGGATTTTTTTTCCCATTTCCTCTTTGATTCAAGCTCTGTCAGGTTGGATGGGAAATGACAGTGTACAGCCATTTTCAGATCTCTCCAGAGATAGTTAATTTTGGTGACTGTCGCTTTAAATTCAAATGAGATTGTGCTTTTCAAGAGCATAGCATAGCAGCAGATTTAAAACAGGACATCTTAGAAAATGGCATCCTATACCCCACTTTTATAATGCCTCTTTGTCGCAAACGACATTGACATTATCTTCTGCAGGTATGATTTGAAAAATGTGGACAGTTGCTTTTCACTCAGGGCTGTTAATGCTTGAGAAAGATTGTCACTAATGGGTAGGGCTTTGCCTTTCAGCTAAGATGTACAATGGGTTAATGTAAATCAAAGTGTTTCTGCAGACTGTCTTTATGAAATATGATTATAAAACATGTAATTAGTTTATTTTGACCATTAGTAAAAGTGATTTTTGCATAATAGGTCACCTTAAAGTCTTATCAATTGAAATGATTGCTCTGTGTGATAAAATTAACTTTATGATCAGAAGGTTTTTATTTTTTTTGCCAGGGAAGTACTGATTGTATTTTATAAATCACAAGTCTGAGGTTTCAGCTAAAAAAGCTTCTTTAATATTCTACTGAAGAAAAAAAGACAAATGAAATCTTGAATATCTTGAGGGTAAGTAAATTAACGTTCACACCTAGGTGAACTCTCACTGTAACATGTTACCCTTGCTTTTTCAGCAGTATGCAGAATATGCTAATTATAACCTAATTAGCCTGTTTTGCTAATTTCCACTACATTTGCCAAAATATGCAGCACTTAAAAGAACCTACTAGCTATATTTTAATATAGCAACACTCTTAAAATTAAAGTTCTTTATTGGTATTGCAGATTTAATTTATGCACTTTTCCACCGGATGGCATTGCTTACTTTTGGGGGGCTTTTCACTGCGTTTCAAACATAAAACATTCCCTGCTGCTTATTCTGAGGACATTCATGTTCCCTGCCTAATCCCTTGCATGATGTCCCCATTTCGTCCATTTTACAACATTCTGTTGTAGTCACTCTGGGAATGTCTTAACATTGAGAGCATAATGACCATCACAGCTCCAAGTTATACTTACTATTAACTATTACTATTTACTAACTAATTAAATGTTAAGCAATATTTAACTTTGTTTGTTTAAATTCAATGTATTTAAATTGTTTACAGCAATTTGCAATTAACTATTTTTTAATGTAGTTTGCAAAAAAAAAACTTATACTGATGTCTTTGCTGTTTATTTTTTCTCTCTCATGCTTTTTCAGCTGACCGTGAAAACTTCAAGAAATAAAGCATATAGCAATCAAAATATGCATTTCTTAGAGGTCCCCAGCAAGCACACAACATCATAAGACGTTAAAACTAGGTTAGATTTAGATCATGACGACAGGTGACCAAAATTCAATGTCCAGCTAGCGTTTGAGGACAACATTATTTTGACATCCAATAACGACGTAAAGGGAAGTTTATTCATAAACTAATTTCGAGAGGATCACGTGCTTATGATTTATCACGGCCAGTCTCGCATTTGCTAATCACTATCTTCCAATCATATGAGCCCTAAGCTACTATAAATAGCCACAGTTTTCAGTTTACTTTATCTTCGGTTGGAAGAAACCCCCCTCCTTCCCTCCTTTACCTCTGATTGGGCTGCACGGCGGCCCAGTGGTTAGCACTGTGAGCCCCACAGCAAGAACACTGCCAGCCCTGGTTCCACAGGACAGGTGTGTGTTTCTGTGAGGAGTTTGTATGTTCTCCCCGTGTCCGTGTGGGTTTTCCCCGGGTTCTCAGGTTTCCTCCCACCATCCAAAGACATTCAACATACATAACAATCAAGCTTTTGTCTAACCCCTTGTGTTCCCTTAGCTACCACAGCAGGGGAGTTCTGAGATCCACCGAGCTCAGGCTCCCCTCTCGCTCTGCCAACGGGAGGAAGCCCAGGGCTTGAGGAGCCCTTGAGCTCGGGGCTCTCTCCTGGGACAGCATGCCAAACAAGCTTTTATAAATCATCAGCTAAGTGTGAACTCTTGAAATTACATTGATATTTGGTTGATTTTAGGTTGTGTTGGAAAGTGACCAAAATCCAACATCTGATAGATGTCATAGTGGTAACGTCCACACAACGTCAAGGTGTAACATGATTAGACGTTGATGTTTGGTTGAATTTAGGTTGATTTTAGGTTGGACATTAGACATTGACGTCGGCCTGACATTAGGTTCTGACGTCAACCCAATTTTCATTTCCAAACAAAATCCAACATGACGTTGTAGAATGTTGGGGTACAACGTTAATATGACGTCATGTTGATGCCCTGTGTCTGCAGGGTCTTTTTACAGTCTCTCATTTAAATGTCCGGTGGGGATGAATATGAACACGTGTGACAACTCTAAATCCAGTAACATCAGTCTTTACACAGAACATTACTCACGTAAACTGACAAAAAAATAACACTGTACACAAATATAACAGACTTAAACATTCATTACCGTGTGCGCCCTCTTAAGACTATGCAGATTAATGAATTTTTTCGTTCTCTGTATCGTTAGCTTATTTCTGCCATCATGTTAGTTTCAGCCATAATGCAATGGTCCCGCACTTCACTCAAATTAAACACGGGGTCAGCTATGTTCCAATAGCAACAATTCAAGAGTGCACAAATTAGATTTTGAAATTAAATTAAGTTTTGAAATTAAATGTCACATTCATACATTCTGGCAAGTTTTTTTTTTAACCATAAATTAACTTAAATTGATTTAGAATTTATATCATCTTTTGAATCTTTAATTTTATTATTATTTTGGCACATTTCACTAAAGCTTGCTTATTTATTTTTGTAGCAAAAGATGTCCAGTTTTTAGGGTCCTGCTCCTGTGGTGATCCCATTTATCTCCGAGTGAAAGATGCGCTTAATAAAAGTCCAGCTGGTTTTCTGAGCTCTCCTGCCCCGTTTGACTTCCCGAGCTGCCGTTCTATGAAGCTCTCGGAGCAATAACACCACTGTTGACAGGTGATTTACAGAGATTGTTTCCAGCAAGCAGGATTAAGTAAGGACACATATTCAGCTGCCGGACACAGATAGCAGACGCCGCTGTGTTTATGGATTCTGCTTAAGCAGTGGCTCAGGAATCGTCAGAGACTCTCAGCATCACAAGTGCACAAACACAGCACTGAAGTGTAAGCCATCATGTCCTGCTGTGTTACACAGAAATAAAAGGCCTCTGTGCGCCACAGATTACGGAATTTAGAACAAGCTGGAAAGCGTTATGGATAGGGATGAGAAGAACAAGGAATTTAGCCATTCTGCTTGTAACACAGTTTCCTATTGACAGCTATGGTTTATTAATGATTCAATTAATGATCCTTTAAGGACTTTTAAAGCACAGGTGTCAAACTGGATTCCTGAAGGGCCGCAGTTTGCATAGTTGTGCTCCAACCCTAATCAAACACAGCTGATCCAACTAATCAAGACTACTATGGACTATTAAGCAGGTGTGAGTTGGATCTGGTTGGAGCTAAACTTTGCAGAGCCGCGGCCCTCCAGTAATTGAGTTTGAGTCCATTGTTTTAAAGGATGAAATATTTAGAAATGCAGAGGTCAAATTTGCTGACCGTAAAAAAAAAAAAAAAAAACCTCATTTGACACATAAACACTTGATAGCGTACAGTAATGTTTTTAATAATAATATAATTAGAATGATGGTAAATTGGAAGACATAGATTGTTAATCTTTTATTTTTGACATAGGTCCATTGATAATATACTCTTCACTGTATAATATTTTGTAATATTTTGTAAATATTTGTAATATTTTGTAACTTGTACACAAGTGTGTGTGAAGTTATGCAATAAATATATATATATATATATATATATATATATATATATATATATATATATATATATATATATATATATATATATTTATATATATATATATATATATATATACAGTTAAAGTCAGAATTATTAGCCCCCCTGAATTATTAGTGCCCCTTTTTATTTTTTTTCACCAATTTCTGTTTAAAGGAGGAAAGATTGTTTCAGCACATTTCTAAGCATAATAGTTTTAAAAACATATTTCTAATAACGGATTTATTTTTGTCTTTGACATGATGACAGTAACTTCTATACAGCTTAAAGTGACATTTAAAGGCTTAACTAGGTTAATAAGGTGAACTAGGCAGGTTAGGGTAATTAGGCAAGTTATTGTATAATGATGGTTGTGTAGATTATCGAAAAAAAAATTGCTTAAAGGGGCTAATAATTTTTTCCCAAAAATTGTTTTAAAAAAATTAATAACTGCTTTTAACTGACTTTAACTGTGCACACACACACACACATACACACACACATATATATATATATATATATATATATATATATATATATATATATATATATATATATATATATATATATATATATATATATGTATGTATATATACACAGTTGAAGTCAGAATTATTAGCCCCCTTTTGATTTTTTTTTTTTTAATGTGTATATATTATTGCAAATGTATAACAATATACTTTTCAAACAGTATTTAGCCAGAATGTTTCATGTAAAGTTTTACACATGAACACAAACACACACAAAAGGCATCCCAAGCAAATCCACAAATCAGATTTATCTGGTGTTTGTTAAAAATAATAATAACTAAAAGTGATAAATTTGAATGGACAGAATTTCAAAGTGCAGCCTTGGGCTGAAGGCGGTCCGGTTCGGGGACCACAGGATTTCTTCTCTGTTTTTCGCAGATGATTTTGTTCTGCAGGCTTTATCAAACTTGGAACTTCAGGATGTCTTGGGGCGATTTGCTGCCGTGTGATGTGGCTGGGATGAGAATCAGCACCTCCAAGTGCAAGGCTATGCTGATTTGCCTTTTCCAGGTTGGAGGAAAGTCCTTACCCCAGGTGGAGGAGTTCAAGTATCTCTTGGTTTTGTTCATGAGTGAGGGAAGGATGGAACGTGAGACTGACAGGTTAATTGGTGCAACGGCAGCAGTAATACGGTCGATTTACCGGTCTGTTGTGGTAAAGAGGGAGATGAGCCGAAAGGCAAAGCTCTCAATTTACTAGTCAATCTATGTTCCTACTCTCACTTATGCTCATGAGCTTTGGGTCATGACCGAAAGGACAAGATCTTGCATACAAGCAGCCAAAATAAGTTTCCTTCGTAGGGTGGCAGGGGGCACCATTATTAATAGGGTGAGGAGCTCTATCAGGAGGAAGTCAAAGTAAAGCCGCTGCTTCTTCACATCGAGAGAAGTCAACTGAAGTGGTTCAGGCATCTGTTTTGGATACTTCTTAGATGCCTACATAGGGACGTGTTCCAGGCATGTCCAACCGGGAGGAGGCCTCGGGAAAGACCCAGGACACACTGGAGGGACTATGTCTCTCGGCTGGTCTGGGAATGTCTCAGGATCTCCCGAGGGAAGCTGGAGAAAGTGTCTGGGGAAAGCGAAGACTGCTGCCCCCTTGACCAGACCTCGGAAAAGCAGACGAAAATTAGATGAGATGAGAAATAATAATTTCAGTCCCTTCAGGATTTCGCAGGACTTTTTTTTCTGATTTTTGCAACCTAAAATGACGGATTTTGCTGTGGCTTTTCTTAAAATTTATGGCAATATTTGCGGTAATATTTAAAGTGGCCACAAGTTTCTTTTACAAGAATCTTTCTTCTCCGTATACAGTATCTTTACTCATAGTGAACGTGCTGTCTTCTTCTTCTGGTTAAATGCAAAGTTACAGAGTAGCGTAAAGGTAATTACCACCACCTACAATATTGATGTGTATAAAAGGCTGTTAGTGTCTACATGGCCTCTGTTTTGGGTGGTAACGACATAGAAAGCATCTAAATCCCAAATTTGTGGAAAATCTGTGACATTTCAGAAAAAAATGCAGAGAAAATTGTGAGATCTGCAATATTTTGCAGAGTTTGCTTGATTGGAAAATCGATCGCAAAATCCTGGAGAGACTGTAAATTGTTAATGATTAAAGGTCCATCCCCATGATTGTAAATCAAACTAAAAACTAGTCAAAACAATAGCGTAAAAATAGCTGAACTCCACGGGTAAAGAGTGTAGATTTGGCAACACTGAACTCCCATTCTTTTTCATGTTTTCTTTAATGATTATGGAAATGTATGGTAAGGACACAATATCAAAAGAAGCAACATTTGTCTCAGCTGACCAATTAAGACTTCTTTCGTGATAATGTCTGATTATTCACTTATTCATTTATATTCCTTCGCTTTAGTCCCTGATTTATCAGTGGTCGCCAATTACTCTGGCATATGTTTTACACAGTGGATGCCCTTCCAGCTGCAACCCTGTACTGGGAATCACCTATACACTCTCACATTTGCACACAAACTATGGCCAATTCAGTTAATTCAATTCACCTTTACTGCATGTCTTTGGACTGTGTGGGAAACCCGCAAGAACACAGAGAGAACATGCAAACTGATCCAGCCGGCATTCGAACCAGTAACTGGTTCTAGCTGTGAGGCAACAGTGCTAATCATTGAGCCACAGTGCTGCACTGCAGACCGATTAGTGAGTTATTAATTACAATTAATTAATAAATTACAATTAATAACCAATAAATGAAGGTAAATCACCAGACATAACTAGTTCAATTTTTTTTAACCTACTTCTCTTTTCAAATGAATTTAATTATTTACTTTTTATTTAATTTAGGTACATATTTAAATAAAAGTATATAATATAACACACACACACACACACACACACACACACACACACACACACACACACACACACACACACACACACACACACACACACACACACACACACACACACACCGTAAATATAATACAATATTAATATTAATAAAAAAAAACACATTTAATCTGCCAAAGCCAAGTAATACATATGTGAACAAATAAATGTGTGTGTGTGTTTGTGTATGTGCGTGTATATAAGCAAAACTGAACTTAACTACTGACTTATGATTATGACTAAAGGCTTTAATATCAATCTATTATAAATCCACATAAACATAAATGTCTTTACATAATACTGCAGCCACATTTCAGCCATCAGCCGGTTCTATCTAGAATAAGGTTCAAACTTTAGAATAAAATTTACTTGTATAATATTTTATCTATAACAACAATACAGTTGGTCAGTAGTAAAAGATGATGTCACTCATGTCAGATTTTATGTTTTCTTGCACAGCTGAATATTGAACTCATTAAAATGAATTGTTAGCATTGGTCAAAACTAATTAGCTTAAGACACGACAGCCAATAGAGGATTCCACTTGATCTTAAAGCCTTCATAGATGGGTTATTTTTACAATTTATGATGACACAGCAGTCAAACAAACAATTAAATTACTAAACAATTCAAACAAATCTGACATTTTAAAAATGTTTTAAATGGCACCAAGTGTACATATCTATGACGGGTAGTTGCATATCACACACACACACACACACACACATATACATATATGTTTTCATTTCAAGACTAATTACATCTCCAGAACTCAAGGAATGATCACTTTAGAATAGTTAACATTAGCATCACCTATCAGCGCTGTTCATTCCTCATTGACTGTGATGGCAACATTCTGAACTTCTGCTTCAGCTCTTGTTTCGGGTCAATGATGTTTGATTATTTGACTACACATTGAAGAAGAATTGAGTCTGGAGATGTTTGGCTTGCAGGTGGTCTCTTGACTAAACATCTACCCGCTTTGATTGTTCCATATGCCAGGTGGTGCTTGTGTTTGTACCAAGAACATTCAAACTAATTTGGTTCAGAATTTGGAGTGGGTAATGGTGAGACCCTCGCGGGGTGAAAATTGCGCATGTGCAGCTCAGCATCCGCACCTGCTACCATTCCCAATGAGCACCATTCTCACAACACATGCAAATGTGATTAACCATTATGATGAATTCACATTTTTGGAAAATCAGGGAAACCAGAGCGTAGACACCATTTCCTAGATTTTCCAAAGCAGTTATGGATTTTTAGAACACATATGAAGTTAACGGGTATGGTAAAGTCATTATTACTCAACTGGAGCTGTTTGAAAGACACACACACGCAATATATATGAGCAATATCACACGAGTAGCAGTGCGATATGACTGTATTTCAGCACTGGTTGGAGGTGTGCGTTGCTAGTGTGCCTTAGCGTCCCACCAATGGTGATATACAGCCATATCACACTGCTACTTATTTGATAATGCGTTTATACAACAGTTTGACTACACAATCGTGTATATAAATAAGAAAATCAAACACGGAGAGAAACCCCTTTTTATTGGGAACTACTTTCTTTCGCCATTCATTCACTTCTTCAGCTGACATCAGAACAGCAGAAACCTTTACTTATTCACCAATGTCACTTTAGCTAGTGTTTGAATTCCTCTCTATAGCGTAATGTCTAAAGTGATGACAAAACAGCTGATTTTGCTCACACTTTAGGATTATAAGGCTGAACTTGACATAAAATGCCATCCATCTACAAAGATATCTTCTTACAGTGTAACAGTCTACAGTATTTCTCTGTTGCAATCGGGATATCACAATAATTAACCCCGAAAATGACAACATAGTCACTACCAGATTTCTGTTGTGTTTGAAATAAGGAAAAACGATAAACACATGTAGACTTTGTTTATTTCTTTCTGCCAACACAACACACATTCCTCATATGCAAGCAAATCGGTATAAATACAGCACTACAACATACAAAAGAGAGATCTTAGAAAATCACTTACCAGCACACCTGCCATCATGTCTCTGAAAATCTGGAAGACCGGGGGGAGAGGGTGTTCGGGAGTGAGGTCTTTGACACTGTTGAGAACTGGGATAGGATGCAGCAGGTTTTGGCCGGCGATCAAGTACTGTACCAAAGTTGTCAAATCGGGAGTTTTCTGGAAGAAAAAAAAAATGGGATGCTTGCGGGTGATTGGTTTGAAATACGGGATACTCTAATGAAAAACAAGAGTGTTGGCAGGTATGCTTACCATTTTAATAATGATTTGACCAGCTGTAGTTAGAAATCAGACTGTTATAATCTTCTAAGCATAAGGGCTTATTATACGGTTCTGTCGTGAATAGAAAACGTCAACCGTCTTTGGTCTACTACACTTTAGCAGGCTAATGGCCACCGACAAGCTCTCTCAGAAATTGTAAAAATTTTAAATAGGCACTATTCTTACAAATAAACTGAATAGTTGCATGCTAAACAACGATATTCTCGACTAAAAAAAGCCTCAAAAGTGCATTTTGTTGTTTAACAGCAGTAATATTTGTCAAACTGTAGCATCTCTCTGCTTGTTGCTGGCTGTATGTGGGCGGAGTAATACACAAAGGTGAAGGGTGAAGAGGCCTTTGTGTGATGTTACTGGCAAAATATCACACGACTATCAGCCAATCAGATTCAAAAACCAGACAAAACTGTTGTTTAAAAATATAGATATTTTAATAGCAAGTAAATTAAAAAAGGTAGTTCATCCAAAAATGTTGAATGTTGAAAACTGACCCTCCACATGTTCTAAAGCCGTTTCATTCTTCTATTAAACAGAAAAGAAGACATTTTAAAGAAGGTTGTTAATTGGTAATCACTGACTTTCATAATATATATTTTCCTACACAGTAAAAAATGGTCCTAAATAGCACAAAACATTTACATTTAATCATTTGGCAGACACCTTTATCGAAAGTGACTTACAAGACTTACAAAGATCAAAGCACTTTAAATCATTAGAGAGTAGCAGAATATAGATGCTATGATAAAATTTTTTCTCAATGCATAGGGAGAGGAGAGTGTCCTACAGGTGGTTTGTCAAGCCCACTCATCTGCAGAGGGTAAGGGGTTTGTGTCTTTAAAGGGTCACGAAACACCAAAACACATTTTTTGAGCTGTTGACAGTCATATATGTGTCCCACACTGCTAAAAACACTATTAGGACACCTATATTTCACTAAAAAGTGTAAATTGGTTGTTTTTGCGTTATTTCAAGCAAATTCGTACTTCCGGTTTGAAACTAATTTTTGAAGCTGCGTCACGGCTATGACATAATAGCATTGTATTCCAGCGTGCAGACTGGGCGTCTGTGCCAGAGTGAGTCTTATTACATCTTACAGTGTGATGCATTAATGCATGAGTAAGGCTTGGTTCAAACCAATCAGCGCGCTCTATTGTGCAACTTCATTAATATTCATTACTATCACCGTGTTTTCAGGACAGAGACGCCACGTTGTGTTGGCAAAACAAGCGTGAAGTGTTGCTTTTATAGTTTGCTGCAGTTAAGTTTCGTTTTCATTTTCTCTCTGTGAGAGCTCAGAGTAACGTGTGAATTAACAGTGTACGCGACGCGCGACAACAATAACTTACGTGTCTAAGGAGGATTATTGTTTACCTGAGAGCTGTTCTCATCTGCAAACGCTGAGATCTGGATTCGTTTGTAATATTCTCTTCATAAAGACGCGGCTCTAGTTGCTGGTGATTGTCCTGTCTCTACAGATTTGGTAAGTGAGCGACCAGTGCTCTTTGTTTATTCAGTTTGTTCGTATCTAACAAACTATTGCACAGAGTGTAAACACGTTAGCACCACAACCAAACTTTAACCTCGTGTAGGGTTTTTACCGCATTTAGTGACCGGAATAACACGCGCGGCTTTCTGACACTACCTGTCGTGTGCATCTAAGTTTCTGGGAAATGCGGAGGTTTTTTTTCTCTCATTCGCCGTGCGGTATCAAACAGTGCATGAAAATACACGCTTAGAGCAGCTCCTCGAATCAAATATCTCGTGTGTCGCGAGGGGCATGAATGAATTCCCTGAAAGAAAGAGCCAAGCTGCAGTTAAAGTCCACCATTTAATAATTTGGCAAATAATTCGACTACAGATGTCCATGTAGGTTAAACACCATCACTTTCACCTGTATGTGTGTGTGTGTGTATTTTGACTCTGAAACTCGCGCGTGCCCAAATAGACACTCCCACACCATCCCACTTTTCTTCCTCCGACACTCCCCCCTAAACAGAGCTGGACACTCCCACTTTTCTGACTTTTTCCAAAGTAGAGGTGTGAAAACACCCTGCTGAAACGAGGGGGTTTCATGGCCCTTTGATAAACTGTGACAGTTTGCATTCATTAAAAAGTAAGAATGATTAATGAATCCATATGAAATAGTCCCATAAAGGTGGCATTGCTTCTTCAGTATTGGGCTTAGGCACGCTTTGTACTAGCACTTCAGGCATACCAGGCCAAAGCCCAATGGAACCACGCTCTGGCAAACCTCTTCCAACCAGCCCAGGGCCGGCCAACTAACCCGCACCTGGGCCCAATTCTGAGCACTTACACTTGTCAAACGAACCGGGAAACGTGACGGCACATTTCGGATAGCATAGTGTGAGTGCACTCTAAGTATTGTTGGAACAGATGATGAATTATAATGGTCAAAGACTCAGCTGCACTAGGATGAAATTTTAAAGTCCTTGCGATAGATTGTGTGCCTCTTTGGGATGGTACCGCAATGCAACACAACATTTTTCCTTAAAAATGTTTTTTTAACTTCTTGTTACAACCCCGGGGCAGTCTAGGGAAGTGGGGTTGCACACTTGATCAAGGATTTTGTTCAAACAAACACTCAAAGAAAATTGAACTCAAAGTAATGACCACATACAAGAATTGCTGTGCAAATAAAGTGATTTATTACAAGTGGTGATAAGTGAAGCAGTAAGTGAGCTATTTACAATATTTACAATTCACAACCAAAACAAAAACCTAAATTAGAAAGACTGGCTATGGGTGGCGCTAAAGCAAAGAAACAATCAAAACCAAACAGTCTTACTAATATCAAATCCCCGCTAATCTAGTCTAATAAACAATAATGTGAAAAATAAATCTTCAACGTCCAAGACGTCTTACCTAAACTACACTAACTATCCACTTAACCAAAAATACACGGGTTGGCGCTCACCCCCTTCCCTAGTGTATCTCTAGACAGTTGAACTCCTATGTGTTGAAATGTATATCACGTGACCTACTTACCTACCAGTCTTTCTACCAAACCTCTGTAGGGAAACATGAGGAAAGGGAATGAATGATTACACAGGTAAGAACAGACAGTGACTAAACCAAAATAACAACACAGTGTAAATAAAGGATAAGACGGACTATATATCACAACAATACTTAACAAAATGGGGATATAAACACAGGTTCAATCAAGCGAGCAAACAAGCACAAAAACCAGTGACAAGGTGAGCCAACAAAGACTGTCAAACTGCTGGCAGGCAAAAAAATATATAGTGAGCTGGAGTAATCTGATTGGCTGAAACTGGAACCGAGTTGTCACAGAGGAACCAATCAGCATAAAGCAGTGTCAGGATTGGTTGCATCAAGTGGATGTGAACCAGCCAATCAGGAACAGCAGTAGGCAAAAACAAGGAAGTGAACTGGAGTGATAAAAAGAAAAACACAATGAGACACATAGTAATACAACCATAAATAACCAATACGTGCTGGCACGTAACACCTCCCCACTAAAGAACAAACATATAATGTTTGTAAAAGAAATATTTTTAACAACGAACATTCAAACATAAATAAACAAATCCACAAAAACTGAATTGTCAAATTTAAAACTTACGTGTCAGGTCGAGACAGGGTATCAGCCACAATATTCTCTTTCCCCTTCTTGTGTCGGACCTCAAGGTTATAGCTTTGTATAATCAGTGACCAGCGCATCAGTCTCTGGTTCTGATTATACATGCGTGACAGAAAGACAAGTGGGTTATGGTCTGTGTAAATCACTACTGGAGTTGAGCTGGAACCCACATACACTTCAAAATACTGTAGAGCCAACAATAGAGCAAGAGCTTCCTTCTCAATCGTTGAATAATTCAACTGGTGTTTGTTGAACTTACGGGAGAAGTAGCAAATCGGATGGTCAATTCCTTCCTTATCTTCCTGCAGCAGGACAGCGCCAGCTCCTACAGCACTTGCATCTACCTCCATTTTAAAAGGCTTTTCGAAATTTGGAGCCATTAACACGGGAGCTTCACACAGAAGTGCTTTAATACTTTCAAAGGCATGCTGGCATTCAGATGACCACTTAAATTGCCTAGAAGGGCTCAATAAATTTGTAAGAGGCGTTACCACACTTGAAAAGTTCTTGCAGAAGCCACGGTAGTATCCCGCCATTCCTAAAAACCTCCGCAATTGACGACGAGTATTTGGGGTAGGAAATTCTGCAATGGCTGTTACTTTTGCTTCTACTGGGCGGACCTGTCCTTGACCAACCCGTTTACCAAGATAGGTGATGGTTGCCTGAGCAAACTCACATTTTGCCAAATTCAGGGTTAGATTAGCATTGGCTAGTCGTTGGAACACAGTTTTCAACTGAGACATGTGCTCTGGCCATTCAGAAGAATAGATCACTACGTCATCCAAATATGCATTACATCCTGCAACTCCTGCCAGTACAGTAGTTATCAAACGTTGAAACGTAGCAGGTGCATTGCGAAGTCCGAAAGCCATAACCTTATACTGCATAAAGTGATCAGGGGTAACAAAGGCCGATATGTCAGATGCACGAGGTGTTAATGGCACTTGCCAGTAACCCTTTAACAAGTCTAGTTTAGTCACAAAACGAGCAGAACCCAAGTTATCAACACAGTCCTCCATGCGCGGCAATGGATAGCAATCAGGAACTGTCACTGCATTGACCTTGCGGTAATCAGTGCAAAAACGATTTGACCCATCAGATTTGGGAACGAGAATGCAAGGGGAGCTCCATGGACTACAACTTGGAGCTGCTAGTCCATTTTCACATAGATATTCCACTTCCTGCTTCATAATTTGTCTCTTTCGGGCATTAACACGGTAAGGATGCTGTTTGATTGGATTGGAGTTATGAATAACAATATCGTGTTGTATAACAGAGGTTTGCGTCGGAGTGTCATGAAACAGTTCTGGGAATTGCTCAATCAGATTTTTAACATCCTTCTTTTGGGTTTCTGTCAAATGAGTTAAGTGTGAGGACAAGTTTTTCAGAATCTTAGAGTTCTGTAACAAAGCACATTGCTGTGGAGCATTGCACAGCACTAATCCATCCTCATCTAGCTCTGTGGAAATGTCAAAATCCATGTTCATAAGTGCAATGGGTTTTGTCACTTCCTTTTTCTCAATTTGATCTTGTCGTACCGAATATGCTTTGAGCATGTTAACGTGACAAACACGGGTTTTTCGTCTCCGGTCAGGTGTGCGCAGGACATAATCAGTATTACTGATTTTGTGGTCAATCACATATGGCCCTGAAAATCGTGCAGACAATGCAGAACCAACAATTGGCAAAAGCACCAGTACTTGGTCTCCTGGTTTAAATTCACGAACCACAGTTTTAACGTCAAATCTTTTCTTCATTTTACCTTGCACAGATTTGAGTGTCTGTTGTGCCATGGAACAAGCATTACGTAATCGCTCCCGAAATCTACTCACGTATTGGGTCACATTCGTTTTGCTACTAGATTCCAAATCTAAAAGTTGTTCTTTCAACACTTTAAGTGGGCCACGGACAGTGTGTCCAAACACAAGTTCGGCTGGGCTGAATCCGAGGGACTCCTGTACTGTTTCACGTACCGCAAACAGCATCAGGGCCACTCCTTCATCCCAGTCATTGCCAGTGTCTAGACAGTACGTTCGCAACATGGATTTCAGTGTCTGGTGGAACCGCTCTAGTGCTCCCTGACTCTCTGGATGGTAAGCACTGGAAACACAATGTTGAATAGAAAGTGACCTTAACACCTCGTTAAACACATTTGACATAAAATTTGTCCCTTGATCACTCTGTACGACTTTGGGTAGGCCAAATGTAGCAAAGAATTTGGTGAGAGCTTTAATGATTACGGGTGCAGTGATTTTACGTAATGGTATGGCTTCAGGAAAACGTGTAGCAGCACACATTATTGTCAACAAAAATTGGTTACCGGCTTTCGTCTTTGGCAACGGACCTACACAATCAACAACTAGATATTAAAGTTTGAGGACAAACTTTATGGTGGCTTGAAAAGCCGAATCTGAAAGTTTGAAGTGGTTTTAAAGTGTAAATAGAATGTTAGTATGATTTTAGCTTGAGTTAACATATTACTAGCATGAATTAGCATGTTAGTAGCATGATTCTTACATGAATTAGCATGTTGTTAGCATGATTCTAGCATGAATTAGCATGTTACTAGCATGATTCTAGCATGAATTAGCATGTTGTAAGCGTGATTCTAGCATGAATTAGCATGTTACTAGCATGATTCTAGCATGAATTAGCATGCTACTAGGATAATTCTAGCATGAATTAGCATGTTAGTAGCATGATTCTTACATGAATTAGCATGTTGTTAGCATGATTCTAGCATGAATTAGCATGTTACTAGCATGATTCTAGCATGAATTAGCATGTTGTTTGCATACATCTAGCATAAATTAGCATGTTACTAGCATGATTCTAGCATGAATTAGCATGTTGTTAGCATGATTCTAGCATGAATTAGCATTTTACTAGGCGGTTGCTAGGGTGTTTTAAGTGGTTGCTAGGTGGTTGCTAAGGTGGTGCAAGGCAGTTGCTAAGGTGGTCTGACTATTTGCTTGGTGGTTGCTAGGGTGTTGCTAGACGGTTGCTAGGGTGTTTTGAGGGGTTGCTAGGTGGTTGCTAAGGTGGTGCTAGGCAGTTGCTAAGGTGTTCTGACTAGTTGCTAAGTGGTTACTAAGGTGTTGCAAGGTGGTCGCTAGGGTATTCTGAGTGGTTGCTAGGTGGTTGCTAAGGTGTTGCTAGGCGGTTGCTAGGGTGTTCTGAGTGGTTGCTAAGGTGTTGCTAGGTGGTTGCTAAGGTGTCCTAAGTGGTTGCTAGGTGGTTGCTAGGGTATTCTGAGTGGTTGCTAAGGCGTTGCTAGGGTGTTGCTAGGCGGTTGCTAGGGTGTTCTGAGTGGTTGCTAGGTGTTTGCTAAGGTGTTGCTAGGTGGTTGCTAAGGTGTCCTGAGTGGTTGCTAGGTGGTTGCTAAGGTGTTGCTAGGCGGTTGCTAGGGTGTTCTGAGTGGTTGCTAGGTGGTTGCTAAGGTGTTGCTAGGTGGTTGCTAAGGTGTCCTGAGTGGTTGCTAGGTGGTTGCTAAGGTGTTGCTAGGTGGTTGCTAAGGTGTTGCTAGGCGGTTGCTAGGGTGTCCTAAGTGGTTGCTAGGTGGTTGCTAAGGTGTTGCTAGGCGGTTGCTAGGGTGTTCTGAGTGGTTGCTAAGGTGTTGCTAGGTGGTTGCTAAGGTGTCCTAAGTGGTTGCTAGATGGTTGCTAGGGTGTTCTGAGTGGTTGCTAAGGCGTTGCTAGGTGGTTGCTAGGGTGTCCTGAGTGGTTGCTAGGTGGTTGCTAAGGTGTTGCTAGGTGGTTGCTAGGGTGTCCTGAGTGGTTGCTAGGTGGTTGCTAAGGCGTTGCTAGGCAGTTGCTAGGGTGTTCTGAGTGGTTGCTAGGTGGTTGCTAAGGTGTTGCTAGGTGGTTGCTAAGGTGTCCCAAGTGGTTGCTAGGTGGTTGCTAAGGTGTTGCTAGGTGGTTGCTAAGGTATTCTGAGTGGTTGCTAAGCGGTTGCTAGGGTGTCCTGAGTGGTCGCTAGGCCCTTACTAAGGCATTACTAGGCCATTGCTAGGTGGTTGCTAGGCGGTTGCTAGGGTAATTTGGGTGGTTGCTAGGCAGTTGCTAGGGTACCCTGGTTGGTTACTAGGCAAGCCTCACATACATGCTTGATAAAACATTTATACTTAGTAAGCATTTCTAGCAAGTTACAGTACTTGGCTAGTCAATATTAGCATGTAGCTAGTCACTGCTAGCATGTGTAGCATATAGGAAGTTTCGTTTGCTAGCATGAGTCAAACGAGCCAATCTCCAAGTCTCTACGATGTTCTGATGCTGAGATATAGCTGTTGATGAATGGTTGCTAGGGTACTCTGTTTTGTTGCTATGGGCGAGGTTACAGAGTTAACTTGAATGTGGTTGGTTGTCTTAGTCTAATGAACCAACCCCCGTGTCTCTATGACACTGCTATGCAAAGATATGCATCTTGGCCTATTTTAATGGAAGTCTATGGAATCAATTTGGGGGCGTGGCTTGTGAGCTTTATTATCATATTGAGATGCTCATTGGTTGTCTGAGTCAGATGAGCCATCCCCCAAGTCAATAGGACACTGCTATGCAAAGATATGCATGTAAGCATTTGATAGCACAGCTAACTACATTCTATAGGACAGTTGCTAGGGTGCAGTATGTGGTAGTTAGGGGTGTGGCTAGAAAGTTAAAAGGCCATCAGTGATTGGCTGCTGGCTAGACTGAGTTAAATGAGCTCAGCCATTAGTCTCTATGACAGTCTGATGCAGAGTTATGAGGTCACAAAGTTTGATCCCATGTTAAGTCAATGAGAGTCTTTTGTAATGGAAGTCTACGGGACAGTTGCTAGGGTGCAGTATGTGGTAGTTAGGGGTGTGGCTAGAAAGTTAAAAGGCCATCAGTGATTGGCTGCTGGCTAGACTGAGTTAATTGAGCTCAGCCATTAGTCTCTATGACAGTCTGATGCAGAGTTATGAGCTCACAAAGTTTGATCCCATGTTAAGTCAATGAGAGTCTTTTGAATGGAAGTCTACGGGACAGTTGCTAGGGTGCCATAAGTGGTTGCTAGGGAGTGGCTAGTAAGTCTAAAGGTCATCAGTGATTGGCTGCTGACTAGACTGAGTTGAATGAGGCCTGACTCTAGTCTGTAGGACAGTCTGATGCAGAGTTATGAGCTCACAAAGGTTGACTCAATGTTAAGTCAATGGCAGTCTTTTACAATGGAAGTCTATGGGACAGTTGCTAGGGTGCCAAAAGTGGTTGCTAGGGAGTGGCTAGTAAGTTTAAAGGTCATCAGTTATTGGCTGCTGGCTAGACTGAGTTAAATGAGCCCAGTTAGAAGTCTGTAGGAACGTCTGATGCAGAGTTATGAGGTCACAAAGTTTGACCCAATGTTAAGTCAATGGGAATTTTGGGAATTTTCCGGGTCGTTTTTCGGAAAACCGAAAGTCGGATCAGTCGGAAAAGATATAGCAACCCGAGTCAGACCAGTTTGAAGGTTTGACGAAAGTTTGAGGTATGAAGCTTGAAAGGGTTAGGAGGAGATAGACTTTAAAATTAGTCTCAGAAGAAAGAAGAAGAAGAATAACTAGACAGTAAAGTTCGTCGAGACAAACTTTGAGGCTGGCTTGACAAAGCCTGTTGGTAATAGTTTATGTAGTTTAAAAATAGTTTGAAAAAGTATAAGTAGCATGCTATTAGCATGATTCTAGCATGAATTAGCATGATTCTAGTATAAATTAGCATGTTATTAGCATGATTCTAGCATGATTTAGCATGTTACTAGCATGATTCTAGAATAAATTAGCATGTCACTAGCATGATTCTAGTATGAATTAACATGCTACTAGCATGATTATAGTATGAATTAGCATGTTACTAGCATGATTCTAGAATGAATTAGCATGTTACTAGCATGATTCTAGCATGAATTAGCATGTTACTAGCATGATTCTAGCATGAATTAGCATGTTACTTGCATGATTCTAGCATGAATTAGCATGTTATTAGCATGATTATATCATGCATTAGCATGTTACTAGCATGATTCTAGTATAAATTAGCATGTTACTAGCATGATTCTAGCATGAATTAGCATGTTACTAGCATGATTCTAGCATGAATTAGCATGTTATTAGCAAGATTCTAGTGTAAATTAGCATGTTATTAGCATTACTGTAGTATGAATTAGCATGTTACTAGCATGATTCTAGTATGAATTAGCATGTCACAAAGCATGCTTAGGTGGTTGCTAGGGTCTTCTGAGTGGTTGCCAAGTCGTTGCTAGGTAGTCTGTAGGGTGTCCTAAGTGGTTGCTAGGTGGTTGCTAAGATGTTGCTGGGTGGTTGCTAGGGTGTTCTGACTGGTTGCTAGGTGGTTGCTAAGGTGTTGCTAGGCGGTTGCTAGGGTGTTCTGAGTGGTTGCTAGGTGGTTGCTAAAGTCTTGCTAGGTGGTTGCTGTGGTGTCCTGAGTGGTTGCTAGGTGGTTGCTAAGGTGTTGCTAGGCGGTTGCTAAGGTGTCCCAAGTGGTTGCTAGGTGGTTGCTAAGGTGTTGCTAGGTGGTTGCTAGGGTATTCTAATTGGTTGCTAAGGCGTTGCTAGGCGGTTGCTAGGGTGTCCTGAGTGGTCGCTAGGCCCTTACTAAGGCATTACTAGGCCGTTGCTAGGCGGTTGCTAGGGTAATTTGGGTGGTTGCTAGGCAGTTGCTAGGGTACCCTGGGTGGTTACTAGGCAAGTCTAACATACATGCTTGATTAAACATTTATACTAAGTAAGCATGTCTAGCAAGTTACAGTACTTGGCTAGTCAATATTAGCATGTAGCTAATCACTGCTAGCATGTGTAGCATATAGGAAGTTCCGTTTGCTAGCATGAGTCAAACGAGCCAATCTCCAAGTCTCTACGATGTTCGGATGCTGAGATATAGCTGTTGATGAATGGTTGCTAGGGTACTTTGTTTTGTTGCTATGGGCGAGGTTACAGAGTGCACATGAATGTGGTTGGCTGTCTAAGTCAAATGAACCTACCCCCATGTCTCTATGACACTGCTATGCAAAGATATGCATCTTGGCCTATTTTAATGGAAGTCTATGGAATCAATTTGGGGGCGTGGCTTGTGAACTTCATTATCATATTGAGATGCTCATTGGTTGTCTGAGTCAGATGAGCCATCCCCCAAGTTATTAGGACAATGCTAAGCAAAGATATGCATGTAGGCCAGTTATTAACATCAGTCTAGTATGAATTAGCATGTTACTAGCATGATTCTAGTACAAATTAGCATGTCATTAGCATGTTTCCAGTATGAGTTAGCATGTCATTAGCATGATTAGCATATGAGTAGCATGTTGCTAGCATGATTGGCATGTCATCAGCATGTTAGAATTATAAGCATTTAATAGCACAGCTAAATACTGTCTATAGGACAGTTGCTAGGGTGCAGTATGTGGTAGTTAGGGGTGTGGCTAGAAAGTTAAAAGGCCATCAGTGATTGGCTGCTGGCTAGACTGAGTTAAATGAGCTCAGCCATTAGTCTCTATGACTGTCTGATGCAGAGTTATGAGCTCACAAAGTTTGATCCCATGTTAAGTCAATGAGAGTCTTTTGTAATAGAAGTCTACGGGACAGTTGCTAGAGTGCAGTATGTGGGAGTTAGGGGTGTGGCTAGAAAGTTAAAAGCTCATCAGTTATTGGCAGATTGGTAGTCTGAGTTAAATGAGCTCAGCCATTAGTCTGTAGGAAAGTCTGTTTCAGAGTTATGAGCTCACAAAGTTTGATCCCATGTAAAGTCAACGAGAGTCTTTTGTAATGGAAGTCTACGGGACAGTTGCTAGGGTGCAGTATGTGGTAGTTAGGGGTGTGGCTACAAAGTTAAAAGCTCATCAGTTATTGGCAGTTTGGTATTCAGAGTTAAATGAGCTCAGCCATTAGTCTGTAGGACAGTCTGATTCAGAGTTATGACCTCACAAAGTTTGATCCCATTTTAAGTCAATGAGAGTCTTTTGAATGGAAGTCTATGAGACAGTTACTAGGGTCCAAAAGTGGTTGCTAGGGCGTGGCTAGAAAGTTTAAAGGTGATCAGTCATTGGCAGTTTGATAGTCTGAGTTAAATGAGCCCAGTTAGAAGTCTGTGCAACAGTCTGACGCAGAGTTATGAGGTCACAAAGTTTGATCCAATGTTAAGTCTATGGGATTTTTCCGACAGTCCCGGGACGTTTTTCGGAAAACCGAAAGTTGGATCAGTCGGAAAAGATATAGCATAAAGAGTCAGACCAGTTTGGAGGTCTGGTGTGAGTTTGGTGGTAATAGTTTGAAAGTTCAAGGAGCAGATAGATTTTGAATTTTAGTCTCAGAAGAAGAATAATAAATAAAAATAATAACTAGACAGTAAAGTTCGTCGAGACAAACTTTGAGGCTGGCTTGACAAAGCCTGTTGGTAATAGTTTATTTAGTTTAAAAACAGTTTGAAAAAGTATAAGTAGCATGTTATTAGCATGATTCTAGCATGAATTAGCATGATTCTAGCATGGATTAGCATGTTATTAGCATGAGTGTAGTACAAATTAGCATGTTATTAGCATGATTCTAGTATGAATTAGCATGTTATTAGCATGATTCTGGCATGAATAAGCATGTTACTAGCATGATTCTAGAATAAATTAGCATGTCACTAGCATAATTCTAGTATGATCTAGCATGCTACTAGCATGATTCTAGCATGAATTAGCATGTTACTAGTATGATTCTAGCATGAATTAGCATGTTACTGGCATGATTCTAGCATGCATTAGCATGTTACTAGCATGATTCTAGTATGAATTAGCCTGTTACTAGCATGATTCTAGTATGAATTAGCATTGTATTAGCATGATTCTAGCATGAATTAGCATGTTATTAGCATGATTATAGTATGAATTAACATGTTACTAGCATGATTCTAGCGTGAATTAGCATGTTATTAGCATGATTCTAGCATGCATTAGCATGTTACTAGCATGATTCTAGTATGAATTAGCATGTTACTAGCATGATTCTAGTATAAATTAGCATGTTACTATCATGATTCTAGCATGAATTAGCATGTTACTAGCATGATTCTAGCATGAATTAGCATGTTATTAGCAAGATTCTATTATAAATTAACATGTTATGAGCATGATTCTAGTATGAATTAGCATGTTACTAGCATGATTCTAGTATGAATTAGCATGTCACATAGCATGCTTAGGTGGTTGCTAGGGTATTCTGAGTGGTTACTAAGTCGTTGCTAGGCAGTTGCTAGGGTGTCCTGAGTGGTTGCTAGGTGGTTGCTAAGGTGTTGCTAGGCGGTTGCTAGGGTGTTCTGAGTGGTTGCTAGGTGGTTGCTAAGGTGTTGCTAGGCAGTTGCTAAGGTGTCCTAAGTGGTTGCTAGGTAGTTGCTAGGGTATTCTGAGTGGTTGCTAAGGCGTTGCTAGGGGGTTGCTAGGGTGTCCTGAGTGGTTGCTAGGTGGTTGCTAAGGCATCGCTAGGTGGTTGCTAGGGTGTCCTGAGTGGTTGCTAGGTGGTTGCTAAGGCGTTGCTAGGCAGTTGCTAGGGTGTTCTGAGTGGTTGCTAGGTGGTTGCTAAGGTGTTGCTAGGCGGTTGCTAAGGTGTCCCAAGTGGTTGCTAGGTGGTTGCTAAGGTGTTGCTAGGTGGTTGTTAAGGTATTCTAATTGGTTGCTAAGGCATTGCTAGGCGGTTGCTAGGGTGTCCTGAGTGGTCGCTAGGCCCTTACTAAGGCATTACTAGGCCGTTGCTAGGCGGTTGCTAGGCGGTTGCTAGGCGGTTGCTAGGGTAATTTGGGTGGTTGCTAGGCAGTTGCTAGGGTACCCTGGGTGGTTACTAGGCAAGCCTCACATACATGCTTGATAAAACATTTAAACTAAGTAAGCATGTCAAGCAAGTTACAGTACTTGGCTAGTCAATATTAGCATGTAGCTAATCACTGCTAGCATGTGTAGCATATAGGAAGTTCCGTTTGCTAGCATGAGTCAAACGAGCCAATCTCCAAGTCTCTACGATGTTCGGATGCTGAGATATAGCTGTTGATGAATGGTTGCTAGGGTACTTTGTTTTGTTGCTATGGGCGAGGTTACAGAGTGTACTTGAATGTGGTTGGCTGTCTAAGTCAAATGAACCAACCCCCATGTCTCTATGACACTGCTATGCAAAGATATGCATCTTGGCCTATTTTAATGGAAGTCTATGGAATCAATTTGGGGGCGTGGCTTGTGAGCTTCATTATCATATTGAGATGCTCATTGGTTGTCTGAGTCAGATGAGCCATCCCCCAAGTCAATAGGACAATGCTAAGCAAAGATATGCATGTAGGCCAGTTATTAACATCAGTCTAGTATGAATTAGCATGTTACTAGCATGATTCTAGTACAAATTAGCATGTCATTAGCATGTTTCCAGTATGAGTTAGCATGTCATTAGCATGATTAGCATATGAGTAGCATGTTGCTAGCATGATTGGCATGTCATTAGCATGTTAGAATTATAAGCATTTGAAAGCACAGCTAATTACAGTCTATAGGACAGTTGCTAGGGTGCAGTATGTGGTAGTTAGGGGTGTGGCTAGAAAGTTAAAAGGCCATCAGTGATTGGCTGCTGGCTAGACTGAGTTAAATGAGCTCAGCCATTAGTCTCTATGACAGTCTGATGCAGAGTTATGAGCTCACAAAGTTTGATTTCATGTAAAGTCAATGAGAGTCTTTTGTAATAGAAGTCTAAGGGACAGTTGCCAGGGTGCAGTATGTGGTAGTTAGGGGTGTGGCTAGAAAGTTAAAAGCTCATCAGTTATTGGCAGATTGGTAGTCGGAGTTAAATGAGCTCAGCCATAAGTCTGTAGGACAGTCTGTTTCAGAGTTATGAGCTCACAAAGTTTGATCCCATGTAAAGTCAATGAGAGTCTATTGAATGGAAGTCTATGGGACAGTTACTAGGGTGCAGTATGTGGTAGTTAGGGGTGTGGCTACAAAGTTAAAAGCTCATCAGTTATTGGCAGTTTGGTATTCGGAGTTAAATGAGCTCAGCCATTAGTCTGTAGGACAGTCTGATTCAGAGTTATGAGCTCACAAAGTTTGATCCCATGTTAAGTCAATGAGAGTCTATTGAATGGAAGTCTATGGGACAGTTACTAGGGTCCAAAAGTGGTTGCTAGGGCGTGGCTAGAAAGTTTAAAGGTGATCAGTCATTGGCAGTTTGATAGTCTGAGTTAAATGAGCCCAGTTAGAAGTCTGTGCAACAGTCTGATGCAGAGTTATGAGCTCACAAAGTTTGATCCAATGTTAAGTCTATGGGATTTTTCCGACGGTCCCGGGACGTTTTTCGGAAAACCGAAAGTCGGATCAGTCGGAAAAGATATAGCATAAAGAGTCAGACCAGTTTGGAGGTCTGGTGTGAGTTTGGTGGTAATAGTTTGAAAGTTCAAGGAGCAGATAGATTTTGAATTTTAGTCTCAGAAGAAGAATAATAAATAAAAATAATAATAATAAGTTTAAATAGCATAACAGTAGGTTGGCTTTGACAAGCCAGCCTAATAATAAGTTTAAATAGCATAACAGTAGGTTGGCTTTGACAAGCCAGCCTAATAATAAGTTTAAGTGAGATAACAGTATGTTGGCTTTTCAAGCCACCATAATTACCCTTTCAAAAGGTTCCATCAGGATTGGTATAGGATTAAGAGGAGCAGGTGGGATTACCTGATTAGGTTTACCACTGAACTGGCAGGACTGACAGGTGCGGCAGTATCTGGCGACATCTTGCTTCAACCCTGGCCAGAAGAAATGCTTCAGGATCCTGTGATAGGTTTTCGTGATTCCTAGATGACCAGACAAAACATGATCATGGGCAAGAACTAATACTTGCTGTCGGAAAACAGAAGGAACAACCACCTGATATACAGTACTCCATTCATCATCTTGCTCCATTGCAGAACTCCACTTACGCATCAGTAGTGCATTCTCAACAAAATAACCCACCTGTTTCTGTTTCAACTGTTCTCGAGGAACGACTAATTTGAAACATTTGGATAAAGTTTGATCTTTTTGTTGGGCAAGGATGATTTGCTCACGAGTCAAATTTAAGTTCAGATTGACCTGATTATCAAATGCACACTTTTCAGTCAGAGGTTGTTTTTCAACATTTGTCACTTTGTTACTCACAGTTGCATCATCTACAGTCATAAATGAATCAGATAAAGTAATCTCATTGTCCGTTTGCTTCTGCTGAGCTCGGGTCACGACGCATGCTAGAAAAGTCTCAGGGAATGCATCTGACAACTTGTCACAAAATGAAGGCATGGGAGATTTATCAAGAACCTCGCAAACAGGCATCACCTTACCACCGGCTATATCGTTTCCAAGGATAAGTGATATGCCTTTTACGGGTAATGCAGGTCGAACTGCCACATGCACAAAATCATTGACCAGTTCGCACTGTAAGTGGATTTTGTGCACAGGTGCTCTCACAATTCCCATCTGGATACCTTGCATAAGGATGCTGGATCCAGCTGAGGTTTGTTCGTCAAACGGTAACGCATCAGCAGCTATAATGGAATGACTGGCACCAGTATCACGAAGAATGTTTATTATGTGCTGGTCTTCAGGTTTACCAGTTATCGAAATTGATCCTTTAGTTACGAATGGCTTGTAACTTTCATCAAATGTATTCTCAAGTTGTTCCTTATTCTCAGGTGCAGATTGGACAAAACCAACACTTTTAGGTTTTTGATTTTTGTTTTTCAAAGCACGACAATCGTTTATCAAATGTCCAATTTTTCGGCAATAGAAACAGACTCTAGTCTCTTTTGGAATTTCGGACTTTGCCAGTGTACGAGAACTAGAGGAACAAGCAGGCGGAGTGACAGTCACAGACTCAGGACGAGCAGAGGGAAACACGGGTTTGTGTGTAAGAACAAATTCGTCAGCATGAACAGCAGCTTCAGACAAAGACGTTACTTTCTGTTCATTTAAGTAGAGAACCACACGCTCAGGGAGACAATTTTTAAATTCTTCAAGCAGAATTAACTCTCGTAAAGTACTATAATCGGCTGTTTTAGAAGCACTACACCATTTGTCAAATAAAATGCTTTTTTCCCGTGCAAATTCTACAAATGTTTGCTGTGGAGTTTTCTTGTGTTTGCGGAATCTTTGTCGATATGCTTCTGGTACTAGCTCGTAAGCGCGTAAAATTGCGGATTTTACAATATCATATTTCAAACTCTCTTCAACAGAAAGTGTTGCACAGACTTCTTGGGCTTTGCCACTCAGCTTACACTGCAGAAGCACAGTCCAGATGTCTTTAGGCCAATTAAGTGTAGTTGCAATACGTTCGAACGCAGTAAAGTAAGAGTCAACCTCATCTTCACGGAAATTAGGAACAAATGAAATTTGTTTACTTACGTCAATTTGGTTGAAAGAAGATTTAACATCTGGCTTGATCACCTGACCAGGCATGAGTACATCAGTACTGACCACAGGAGAAGTCATAGCAGCCTTAGCAGCAGCGTCCAGCTCCAACTGGCGCAACCTAACTTGCTTGTCAGCTTCAATCTCGAGACGCCGTATCTCAAGCTTAAGATCCAGTTCAGCCTTATGTGTCCGTGCTTTCTCCTGAGTCTCATACTGGAGTTTGGCCAGACGTAGCCTAAGTCTGCCATCTGTCTTTGAATCAGTAGAGACAGGGGTTGATGGATCAAAGGGCGGCAACGCAACTTTAGCCTCAACCTTCGCTTCAACGTCAGTTACATTACTACCATGCCCTGCACTTTCAGGACTGCACGGCCTTTCAGCTGAATAGTTAGGATCAAGTTCAGTGACATTCTCACTAGTGGTCTGAAATACTCCTATTTCAACCAAATGATCGTAAAGTATTTTCTTAATAGTTTTTTTCAGAAATTGGCGACTGATCGAAATTTGAAAATGCTCTGCAATTTTGAAAAGTTCGTCCTTGCGGCATTTATCAAACTGCTCGAGTGAAGGATTATTAAGAAAAGCTTCCACATTAGACAATGCCATTTTTTAATCACAAGCTAGTCAGAAGCAAATAGACAAATTCAGTAACTCACTCTTCTAATACTACCTCTAGTATAATCCACAAAATTACTTTGGGTACAAAAAGAATTGAGTATCTGTAGAACCAAAATCCTCAGAAATAAATGTTGGGACGTTAATTATCCCGGACCAGCCCCCAAAAATGTTACAACCCCGGGGCAGTCTAGGGAAGTGGGGTTGCACACTTGATCAAGGATTTTGTTCAAACAAACACTCAAAGAAAATTGAACTCAAAGTAATGACCACATACAAGAATTGCTGTGCAAATAAAGTGATTTATTACAAGTGGTGATAAGTGAAGCAGTAAGTGAGCTATTTACAATATTTACAATTCACAACCAAAACAAAAACCTAAATTAGAAAGACTGGCTATGGGTGGCGCTAAAGCAAAGAAACAATCAAAACCAAACAGTCTTACTAATATCAAATCCCCGCTAATCTAGTCTAATAAACAATAATGTGAAAAATAAATCTTCAACGTCCAAGACGTCTTACCTAAACTACACTAACTATCCACTTAACCAAAAATACACGGGTTGGCGCTCACCCCCTTCCCTAGTGTATCTCTAGACAGTTGAACTCCTATGTGTTGAAATGTATATCACGTGACCTACTTACCTACCAGTCTTTCTACCAAACCTCTGTAGGGAAACATGAGGAAAGGGAATGAATGATTACACAGGTAAGAACAGACAGTGACTAAACCAAAATAACAACACAGTGTAAATAAAGGATAAGACGGACTATATATCACAACAATACTTAACAAAATGGGGATATAAACACAGGTTCAATCAAGCGAGCAAACAAGCACAAAAACCAGTGACAAGGTGAGCCAACAAAGACTGTCAAACTGCTGGCAGGCAAAAAAATATATAGTGAGCTGGAGTAATCTGATTGGCTGAAACTGGAACCGAGTTGTCACAGAGGAACCAATCAGCATAAAGCAGTGTCAGGATTGGTTGCATCAAGTGGATGTGAACCAGCCAATCAGGAACAGCAGTAGGCAAAAACAAGGAAGTGAACTGGAGTGATAAAAAGAAAAACACAATGAGACACATAGTAATACAACCATAAATAACCAATACGTGCTGGCACGTAACACTTCTAATTATACAGGGAACCACTGTAAGTGCTACATAGCACCAATAAATTTGAAGATGGGGCTTCTGAATATAGCACCTTATGCCTAGTTCAGACTGCGTGATTTTAGCCCCGATTTTGGCTCGCCAAAAAGTTTTGAGAAATCGCCGACAAATGCCTGAAATCACAGGCAAATCGGTGCTCGTACACGTGAGTGACAATCACACAGTATGAACTATCAAAGACGTGATATGAGAGAATCGCCGATGAGTCGCCGATACCTGTGAGATATTTGGCGTGCTACATATCTGAAGCTGTCGGCGATTTAAATCATGCTGTGTGAAATGAGTTTTGACTGAAAATAACATCGGCGATCGCCCACAGCCAATGAGAGAGCAGCATTCACTTGTGTGTGTGTGTGTGTGTGTGTGTGTGTACACCTGCTGCAGACCAGCGGGAGGTTGGGTGAGAAGTTAAAAGTGGTTTATTTGGACCCACGAAATGGAGGAAAAACTAGTGGAGGTTTGACAGGACTCTGGAGCAACTGTGTCTGTTTGACGTAAAGAAATTAGTTTATAATCAACTTAAGTTGAGGAGAAATGGCTAATTTCCTTTTAACCCAGGTGAGCAAATATGTATTTTTTTACTCCATTAAAGGCTTATTTCTCCTTATGTAGTTAATAACAAAATATATACGTGTTTTTGGCTGTGAGACGTAGTTTGGATGAAGTTGTCGGCTATTCTTTCTATTGTAAAGTCATGCAATGTGAAAGCCCCTGTCGCCAATCCATCTTGCAATGTAAACAAAGCAGCGACGAAACGCAAGCCCAGATAGACATGCAGACATGCAGTGTAAAAACATCTGTGATGTTTTCAACTACTTTGAAAATCATGCAGTCTGAACTCGGCATTAAAGAACTGCTGAAAAACCATTATTGGACTTAACATGATCTTTGTAGGTGCCATATAGGAACATCTTCAATGATAGTCAAAAAATATCAAAGATGATAAAAAATCATTGATTCATTTAGGCAGAAGTGACAAACTACAAGCTTTATATGTATATATCAGTTTTGTATCTTCTAAATGCAAATTTTGTCACTGTTTTGGAGCACACTAGTTTATAGATATCTTTAAAACTAACAATTCTGATACTAACATCTAAAAAACCTAAATCTAATTTTATTGGGCCTTTAATACTTTATGTTGTTCAATGCTATAATATAAACAAGCATGATCAGGGCAAGTTCTCCATTTGTGGTCTAAAAACGAACACCACAATCGACTACACAGCACCATTATTTTTATTTTTTTTGTTGAACCATTCCTTTAAACTACTAGTGTAATAAACCTTAAAACACTTTTACCTAAACATTTTACAAAAGTTTTTTTCCAAGGTCTGAAGGAGTGGGGAAGTCAAACAGAAAGACATAGAAGGCTAGAAGGAGCAAACGGCCCAGTTCTCTGTGGTTCTGTCACCTGAGCAGTAAATGTGGTCCCCGCTCTGCCTGGGGGGCCTTTAGCTGAATCTGCGCCGGCACGGACCAGGGTGGCCACGCTGCTCCCCATAGCCACTGAGGAAAATGCACATTTTAATTGAGTCCCTGCTGAGTCTCGAGAAAGATATTCAGACTCTCTTGCTTTAACAGATGGTGCACTATTTTTACCCCCACCTGCTGTTACTCACGGTGGGGAGAAAGGCTGCAGCTTAATGGTCTCCCATGGGCTTCTTTCCCTGACACGCTCCATGGCAGGTTTGAGCACACCTGGAGGGAGAGGCTTTAGCAGCAACACCGCCGCTCACTAACCCAGAAAAGAGAACATGAATCACAGACTGTGCTTTAATTGTTGGAGAAAATTGTCGACAGTCAGCGGAAGACCCGGTTATTGTACTTGTCATGGCGGTGAAGGCCAGGATGGTGAAGTCAAACTGATGCCCTCATCCAGCTCAGGCTGAGAACAGACTTTCGGAAAGCTGAGCACTGCTGAAACTTGCTTGACAGCTTAACTGCCAGAAATGGATTACATTTTTCTTCTGCACTTTTCCCTGATTTTGATTCCTCATTGGCTCTTTTCTTGAGACATTAAAGTGATGATTATGTAAGAAAAGTCAAATTCTGCTTCCATCACGCATTTGTAGGTGATTTTTCAATTCTGTTTCTTTATGCTTTGGAAAGCATCTTTTAAAAATTGTGAATTGCTTGGAGATCAGAAAGTTACAAATGTGGCATTTTTGTTTCATTTCTGTTCATTCAAACTGCATAAAAGCAGTGAAGAACAGGCTTATACAACAGAACTACTTTGCTATGCAAGCGAATCAAAGGTTTTGTCTAATAATTCAATGGACCATGGTCATTTCTTCTAATGATACTACAGTTACCAAATCAAGGCACTGTTCAAATAGCAGTTTTGTTCAGAGGTTCTTGTGTGTAGTGTTTCTTACTCAACTCATCCCAGGCTTCGGTTACTAATTCTAAAATGTCATTGTGGAGCAAATAATGCAGACTTGGGATACAGTATTCATACGAGAGAGGCATTTTTTGTGGCATTTTTGTCTAAACTATCCACACCCTGGGCCTTATCATACACCCGGTGCAATAAGGTGCAAGACGTGTTTGGAGCGAGTTGTTGCTATTTTCAGACCAACGCAACTCTAATTTTTCCATTTTGCAAATAGCAAATCCATTTGTGCCACTTTGTAGACTCTTTGATATGCCAGTCTACACACAGGAGGTGTGTAAAGGTGCATTGTTGGCATGTTGCCATTTTAAGGCACTAAAATAGACTGCACCACTGACCAACTGAAAGCTGGCCTAAAGTCCATTAGTTGTGTGCCTTAAACGCGTGTACACATTGCTTAATACACACAGGATGTACAGCAATGCACATTATTAGTATTATTTGTTATATGCATATTTATATTTGTTTTAATAAAAACAAGCTTAGATTTGTCCACCTGTCGGGTTTTGACCCTTGGTGGCATAAGAATAGAACGTGCTTGGATTTAGCTCAGTTTTTTGACCACACTTTATTATTATTGTTCATTTATTTGTTCGTTGGAAAGTAGAACTGAATTTAGAAATATTCTGTAAAATAAATCATTGACTTAAATAATGAAATTAAATATATAGGCTGATGGGTGTCTTCAGTGGACTGCATACAACACCTTTTCCTTGTCACGAAAGTAAAGGAGTAAAGTAACAAGTAAAAGTGAAGAGAAAGTGAAGAGCCCAGATGGAGGATGCTCTTCTTTATTCTCACCCTGCAGATGCTCTGTTTAACTCTTTTTGTCACCAGTGAAACATTCAGTTTTTTTCATTTACAAAGTTTGCCATGTGAATAGCAAATGTGCATCGCGTGACCCAACTGATTCTTAAAGGGAAGAGGAGATGAGACTCTGATGCACGTTATGCTCAAAACACAGCAATAACTTAAAAGAATTTATAAAATCTATAAAAGAATAAGCACAACCCTATTAGACCATGCCCTAGGGTGCAATTTTCCATTCTTAAAATAGCAAAAGTGGATTCGCACATGCCCTTAATACTTTTGCACAATGTACTTTTTTTTTTTTTTTTGTGGTTTCAGAGCATTTCATCTAATTTTAAGCCGGCTGTCCATGAGAGTAAATAATTGTCATCCAATCAAATGGTGGTAAGGCTCAACGTGTTGTAATTAAAAAAAAAAAAAATTAATCCCCAACACTGAAGGACAGCATGGCGTTACTTTACTCCAGACACAGACATAAGCCACCACATTTACAATGTTTTCATTCAGATTTATTGATATGTTTGCTAATATTTAATATATTATATATAAAAAAGAGATTGCACTTGCTAATTAAAGTTTGAAATCTTTTGTTACATTGCAAGCTTTAAATCAGGATTTTTACAAATACGTCTGTCCATTTAGATGTACAATGGATTCAAAATCTATCACTGATAGTAAATCTTCAGTAATGTAGATTGATCTTTTTTATATATACATATAAACTATATCAATGTACTGATTCAGTGCTGAAACAATTTCATATGCAGAATATACAGATCTTGAAGTTGAACAAATAGCAGATGGAAATATCGCAGATGTGGACATTATGTGCAGTGATGAGGATGATGAAGATAAAGTTTGTTATTAACAACATGCAATCTATACAACAAAAACCTCAACAAAAAAAAAAGTTAAAATGTTACAGTCTTAATGTTTGTGGTTTGAAAATATATTTCAAGAGTATACCAGCAATCATGTATGTTTTTTGTATTTTATGTTGGTTTAATGTTTGGGAAGTACAACTGTTCTGACCTGATGTCCATTGCAATGGACAAAAAAAAAAAATAAATAAATAAATAAAAAATAAATAAATAAATAAATATATATATATATATATATATATATATATATATATATATATATATATATATATATATATATATATATATATATATATATATATATATATATTTATTAGTAATATAATTTAATCTCCTTTATAGGATTTTTCAGAAACATGGAACATAATTCGGGTCTGAAGGGGTTAAGAAGTAAAATGCTGACAGTGCACTCTCAGGAGCTGTCACTGGGGCAGTATCTTTTCAGAGGTACATATTTGTACCTGAAGGGTCTATAATGGTACATCAAAGGTGCTTTTTAGGTACATTTTATACTTATATGCACTTTTTAGGCACCACTGTGGACTATTTGGGTACAAAAATGTATCTTTTAACAAGTTATTGCCTTTATTTCTGACAGTGTGGGGTGGAGTTCTTGCTGTGAGTAACACAGGAGTTCAAAGTTGCAAAAGCTGGGAGACGTGTCAAACCACTAGCTCAGAGTACACCTTTAGTGACCTTTGAAGAAAAGCAATCTGGTGCATGTACAAATTGACTTTTATCTTTAACAATGCCGTCAAAATAGAAAGCGTCCAAAACAACAGCTGTACAGTGTCGTTCACCATTTTAACTGAAATGATCAATTGATAAAAATGTGGCGCCATTTTCTAAAGCCTTCATTTTCACAGTCCACATCACAGTCCATTGCAAATTACAGTTTCAAATGTATTCACTTTGGAAAGCTTTTTCAAAATGTTTTTTTTTTTTTTTTTTTGCTTAAAAATGCCATCTCAGCATAGACAAAATGCCATGGCCTTAGAGACTACCAGTACCCAGCAAGCATTTTTTTGTTTTTAAAAGATGTCTAATAGATGCCTAATAGGCGTCTAAATATAATAGTCTCGACTAAAATAGGTTACATTTTAGCAGTCAGTGAAAATCGAATAGATGTCTAAGAATAGGCCAAAACTAGACTAGTCATCAAATAAACAGAAATGAATGACTATATAAAGTCTGTCTAATCTTATTTCAGTATCGTTACCCTCTCGACCCCTCTACTGAAAAATGCCATCTGTTTAGTCCCTAGTACTGATAGACCAGTGTTTCCCAACCCTGTTCCCGGAGGCACACCAACAGTACACATTTTCAACCTCTACCTAATAAAACACCTGAGTTAACTCATCAGAACATAATAAGTGTCTCCAAAACCTGAAGTTATTGCATCAGATAAGTGAAACATCCAAAATATGTACTGTTGGTGTGTCTCCAGGAACAGGGTTGGGAAACACTATGATAGACTACAACAATTGGAACTACTGCTTTTCCCTGTTAACAATAGAGTGGTGAAGGAAACACATTAAAACATTTAAGACTACTTTGCTATGAGTTTCCTTGGGACTTTTCTGTTGGATTTTACAATGGGGATTTTCAATTAAACAGTAAAAAAGAAGATGATTAATAAATAATTTAGAAGAATTCAATAATTAATCAATAAATTATTCAAGAATTCAGTTGCTCATATATACATTTCTTAAAACAACTATCAATATAAAATGGGAGTGACTTTGAGAAACAATACAAAATTGATCACCATAAAATCTAAATTGAAAAAAGACTTTTTAGATAATGTGTCCATAATAATGCAAGACTGCTGTTTCACACAGTGAATTGGTTAAAAGTGACACTAACACATTTTAATTTCCCATTCTCTATTTTAAATTAATCATCAGATTTCACACTAAACATTAAAAAGGTTTCTTTAGCTTCAAATCTTTAAAGTAAAATGATTTCTGAAAGACCATGTAATATTAAAAATATTGCAAATAAAATATAACTTAAAATACATAATTTAAATACGATTCTGAAATAAATTTCCATAATATTTGTATTTTTACTCCATATATTTTTTCACTCCATATCTATGAATAGCTATGTTAAAACTTTATAAGTTTTTACAAAACTGAAATCTGAGAGCATCCCCTGAAAACTTATCAAATACCTCAAGGGCTGCAGGTAGTAATAACGGTGCGTTATTTCTCTGGATATTTATAAGTGCTTGGCAATTATCCCTTTATTAATATATGTGCCTCATTTATATTGTCCTCATTTCCCTAACAACGTCTTTGGCATGCATTAGGATCCTTAATTTATGTCACAGCAGCAGCAGGCTTAAACTGATCATCATCCTTTAGACTTTTAATATTAAGATGTGTTCACAAAATAATAATAAAAAGACATCATCTCTGGTCTTTTTTAATAGGATAGGTTATGAGCAAAAGATTAAAAGATTGGTGACATTTTTTTCAATTTTAGCAAGACATCCAAAGCCCAATTTTGTCTCAGAGTCCTGTGTGGATCAATAGAACACATCAAGAATGTCCATCACCATTCAGGAAGTTCGGTGGCACTCAAAATTAATAAAGCCGAGGCAATAAATCAGAGACATGGGAATGTGATACTGAAAGATGATGAATTGATGCAAACCGTCAGTGCAACAATCAAACTTTAAAAGATTCAGCTCTTTTTCATTCATGGACTTTGCAGCTGGAATGAGCTTTACTTTTTAGAAAAACGCTGATGGCTTATGTTAGGAAAAACAGTCTAGATTTTGACTGGATCAGATGTAATGAAACAGGCCATGAAGAGATTTGAGCGCCAAATCTTAGATTGACTTGTAACAGGCTTTTAGGCTTTACCTTTGAAACCAAATTACAGAGGTTAAACAAGAGCTGTTTGCAGATCATCTGGGTCCAGGAACCCCCATGCATAATCTTAATAGAACATCTTCTGTAAATATTTATAAAGGCCATCGCAAGGCTATTATTGAAACTGACTTCAACACCCTTGTAAAATCCCTCTTGATATGGATCAGAATAGTTATTAGACCATAAAGAATAATAGACGTTTGCTGGTCAGTGCATGATAGCATGATACCATGATTGATTTGTCTAAATGATTTACGTACCATTGCATTGAGATAAACACAATAGATAACATAAGTGACCCTGGATATATATATAAACAGTTATTTTATGACAAGGATAAATAGAATATTAAATAAAGATCATGTTCCATAAAGACATGTTGTAAATGTCCTACTGTAAAGATGCCATAAACTTTTTATATTAGTAATATGCATGATTTATAACTTAATTTGGACAAATTTTCTCGTAACATTGTTTTTTTCAAACCTCCAGATTCCAAAATAGTTATATTTCTGCATGATTTTTAAACTTTTCAGCCTTTGACCCCAAAATAACAATTTCAGTTACTCCCAACCCCTCACTGTCCTCGAAGGTGCATAGAATTATACAAACATTTCACAAAATGGTACACACGCACACACACACACGCACACACGCACACACGCACACACAAACACACCAATAGGCCCAAGCATGTTGACAACATTAAAATGCGCAACAATCAAACAACATTATTTTGTTTTTTAGAATTTATCTTTTTGTTTATTTATACCACAATCTAATGTGATTGGTGGTATATTCTTTGTCTAATTTTGTTAATAACATAAATAAATATTTTCCATGCATGTTCAATAAAAAAGGTCAAGAGACAGTTTTCTTCAATCTCAAAAATATTAGTAATTAATTGAAAAACAAATAAGTAATTCGATGAACAGAATTCTGGTATCCTGCAATGCAAGAATTACATACAGAAAGTGAGCAACAATTCTACATTTCCTAACTCAAGAATTTATACACAGCTGATATTAACAGGTAGAGTTACATAAATTCATTCAATTTAAAGTTTTACATTGCCTTAATTTCTCCAAAACTAGATTAAGTAAAATCTTTCCCTCTGCATCGCTTAAATGACAGATGTGGTGGGGCAGAAGGGACTTTATCACATTTATTTTCGCTTTGTCCTGTTCTTTATGAGTTTTGGTCCAGTATTTTTGAATTGTTTTCCAGTGCTTATGGAACCAATATTCAATCTAACTACAATTTGGGTATTTTTGGATATTCTAATATAATGGACACCTTTCCATCAACCAAACAGCAAGCCCTGATGGTTGGCATGATTACAGCTAAAAAGAATAGCTTACTTAACTGGAAATCTCCAAAGGCTCCCTGTTTTAAGAGATGGTTGAATGAGCTACTTTATGTCATTTAAATGGAACAACTACGTATAGACACTTCAGAGTAAAAAGCTGAAACCACATGGGGAACTATTTTAAGACTTTTGGGAATCTAGCATTTAACATTTGTAAATTTTCATCTCTAATGTCAATTATTTTGTATAATTGTTTTCTTCTTTTTATTAGTATTGTACTGTTTTTGTTAAATATCTAATAAAAGTCAAATAAAACAAAATATTACAAAAAAAAAAAAAAGTTTAGTTTAGTGGAATTCGTCACTTGTCAATCATTCTCCAGTCCTTCGGCAGCTGCACCCATACTTCCTCTTTTTCTATGCACACAAGCTTTTTATTATTATGGTTATTTATTATTATTTACAAAACATTATTATCAGATAAGGCATGCACTGCAACATTCTGTCCTCACATCTTTAAGCAAATTGTACAGGAAAATAAAAGTTATTTTCAGATATCGATGTCACTCTATCTTTTCAGTAACTGCTTCTACTTTTGCAAAATGCTAATTAGTATTTAAACATATCACAGAGAAGTTAGGATAATATATCACCTTAAGCAATCCAAATGTTTTAGGAAAAGTAATAGAGACAACAGTAACAATTAAAAATAAATTCTGTTTTCCAACAATACTCTATGTTCAGTCATGTGTAATTATTAAAAATCTTTTAAAAAATGTTTATTTTTAATGTACATGAGTGATGTAAAGGTGTCAAAGTTAACTATTGTGCCGTAAAATCTGCTACAACTGATGCTATTTGTGTGCCTTTAATATAAAATAAACAGCACAGCAGTGACAATCTTAAAAAAAAAAAATTCTAAAGGTGAATGGCTTTTTACTGTTTTTTTTTATGTAAAAAATGGTTAAAGCACCACCCAGCAGTCAAAAGCTGCAGGCGCACTTACTACCGCCTCAGTGAAGGCAAGGACGGCAGCAGAGGGAACATATTGAAGTGTTGACATCTGTATTCAATACTATTTCTATCTTCTGTAGACAATTCCAATAGTTTAATAAAACTGTTTGACCTTTGGAAATCACCAAGCGACCCGCTAGGGGGTTCTGACACCCAATTCGGAAAACCCTGTTCTATTCTAATAAACCAAACATAAATGGAGAGCTTATGTACAGTACATAGCGTTCAGGTCATGTAATTATCCCAATTTCAGAAAATTGAACCCTATGTTTTATTTTGGTCAAGGTTTAAATTTTAAACATAGCTCCCATGAACTAATGGGCTGACATTAGGATGAATAAGAATGCTAATCCATGCTTTTCTCTAGGTGCTCCAGAGTGATGTGGGCAGCGAAATGTATTTTAAAAGTTTCCAGATGATCACGTTCATGGAAGATCTTGTGTTCTCCATTCTTGCTCCAACATTTGGAGACTCATCCTGGCTGCCTGTTTTCCTGGACGGGTTTCATACTTCACGCAACACAACAGGCGCCAATAGTGAATTATTTGAAGCAAACAGCCAACTCGTTTGCATTCCAGACATTGTGTTGAGCGGCATTCTTCAGTCAATAAAACTTAATATCGGAGACGTTTCCTTCAATCTCATCTCTCCTCCTCTTCCTCCACCTTCCTCCCTTTGTTGAACGGATCACACAGTCATTAATCAGCCAGTATCAACAGAAGCTCAGTGAAGTTTGCTGAGGCTAAATTTGGGCCATCCATCACCCCGCTGGGTTGTCTCATAATAAAAGGCTGCATACATTTTTCTTGTGTTCACCGTGGCAGGGCCTGATAGGATCTCTTTGTAGAGTTTGGTCCACCCCTGATTCATTAGCTTGCAGAGTGGTAGCGACAGAATAAACGCCTGCTGGATGTAGATGCTATCGGAGTGTGATAGATACCCCTGCCTCTGAAATTAGGCAGGTGGACACCGAGAATTTAGAACGGAGCGGATCTCAATTGTGTGCCAGTCATTTTAATTCAGATAACTGTTGCAGACGCTTGAGGAGAGGGGAAATATGACGAAACCTACTAAAGACCGGCCTAAATTTGAACATCTGGCGCAACATTATTGTTTCTCTTGACTATAAAGATGTGGTGCAACAATATGGTGATAAGAGAAAACTATACTTGAATAAACGTACCCTTACTTGCCAAACAAATGCAAGTACAGTGAAAGTATTGATTATAAATACCACTCAAATAAAAATTGGTAAAAAGTAGCCCTTTTTAAGATGAGTGAGTAGGAAGCATTAAGCTGCAAACGTGATTCTGATGGAATTTTTCTATGCACGATTTGACTGGATGAGAATTACAAGACTGATTAGCCAATCACTGTAGGCAAAATAAACGAATAAAGAAGTTGACAAATAGCACAGTAAAAGTACCAATACAGAACTAGTTTATTTTAACTGTTTAGTTATTCAGTTACAATATTTTGAGAATTTGTAATTTGTACTTCACACTACTGAGGGCAACATTATGGTTTCTTCATAGAATCACTCATATAAAGTAGTCAACATTTAAAGTGGATTAAAAAAGAGCTTTTCACATTTGTCTTAGTACGAGATTGGTTGTTGTTGAATAGTTTTAGGACAACTTTTGATCCATTTCAAATGTTAACTACTGTAGATGCAGCTATGGTTTAAACTACACATATTCAGCTCAAGAGTTCACACTTAGCTGATGAGTGGCATGCTGTCCAGAGAGAGCCCTGAGATCAAAAGATCCTCAAGCCCTGGGCTCCCTCTTGTTTATAGGGCAAGAGGGGAGATTGAGTTCAGGTAGATCTCTAGAACTCTCCCGCTTATTTGTGGCTAAAGACGAATTGCCTTATGAGGGAAAAATACTCTTGGTTATGAACTTGACTATGCAGCTAATTTAGTTTAGTGAATTTACTGATGATGCAGGTTTTTGGTCGGTGAGAGGAAACTGAAGCGAGCCACGGGGAGAACATGTAAACTCTGCACAGAAACGTCGACTTGCCTAGTAAAGATTAGAACCAGTGATGTTCTTGCTGTGAGGCAACAATGCTAACTACTGGGCCGCTGTGCCACCCAGTCCAGAAAGAAGTGGAAGGAATGGTGGAGGAAGGAGGGATTCTTCAAGACGAAGATGACTGTGCATGTGACCCTCTCGAAACTAGTTTCTAAATAAACTTCACACATTCCCTAATTCAGTATATTGTGATAATTGACATGCACAATATTGATGTTGTGGGCACTTCAAAATACAGTAAATAATTATTTATTATTTAAACTGCCTTTTAAGGATATTCAGATTATATTTGCAGTACAGTTCATAACAGCTTTAAATACTTGAGAGACATAATTGGGTAGTAGTTCAAACGTTAACATTTTTCATAAGTTAATCTGGCCTACAACATGCTGGAATGGTGATTGAACATTCTGTGACTATTTATATACAAAAATAAATAAAAATATCTGGTAATTAACAATTTATAAATTTTGTGTTTTCCATTTCCAGTGTGAATTGCATAATGGGATGTTGATCTTTGCTCTGTCAACTTTTGATTTGGAAAACTCAACTCTACACTTTAACAAAGTGACATTTGTTGACATTTTGGTACTTTGAAATAATATAATGAAATAAAAAGAAAAAATAAATCTGTAAAATAACGGAAAATGTACCACCAACCCAGACAATATGTTATTTAAACAAAATGTTACATTTTCCAACTTTCTTAAAATTAAACGTTGTCAGAAGAAAGATCAATGTATTATAATGATATTCAAAAGCATAAATAATGAAAAAAATTAATCACAAAATATGGAAAACTGTTAATTTACAGGTATTTTTACAGTGTAGTATAGCAATAAGGCTTGAATAGTTAACATTAGTTAATTTTATTTCTATTTAATTGTGGCATTTAATTTGTAGTCATAATTTGATTACAAGTTGTAATCGTTTTATTAAACGAAGATAATAACTAACAAAACTCAGTTGTATTTTTAACTAATATTAACATAGCAACTGTAATAAATCTGGCTTTTTCTCACTGTTGATTTGAATCCATTAACTAACATCTACTAATGATGAGACTTTACTCTAAAGTGTCCCCTATCATACTTCATAATTCTTTTGCTATTTATTTGGTTGAAACTGTTGTTTCCTATCATTAACATACAAAAAAAGCAATACACTAAGTATTTTTGGCTATCATACCTCTTAAGTGAACCCTTTTTGCATCTTAGTTGAACATTGCGATAATACAGTATACCGTGGGAAAAGCTTCAGCAATTAATCGCAACAATAAAAGTTTAATATTGTTTATATGCTTTATTTAAACTCTTTAAAATCTACTGTATCCACTAGCTAAATCATCAAATCACAGATTTCTTAAATCAGATGCCAAACACTAACAACAAACGATCATATTATACACCCTTTATACACTGTCAGTGTGCTGTAATACAATCAGAAAGTCAAGACCAGTTTCTCAGATAGCTAGACAGTGATTCATCTTTCATGAATCCCTAAAATACTGTTGTCTGGCACATAGTGAGCCTGGAAACTAGTGTAGTAAAGTGCTTTAAAAAGTGTAATATGAATAAACGATGCTGCTGAGACTTGGACACAGAAGCAGTAATTTTTAAGTCACAACAAGCTGCAGTAAAATAATACGGTTGATCTATTGACCATTTTGACGGATGTAAACAATAACAATGGTCCTTACAGTATGTGTTTCTTGTTTTACAGTTTTAATTTCCATAGCTTCTGAGAATGCAAAAAGGTTGACATGTTGATTAATGTAAAGTTTACATTTTAATGTAAATTTATGATAAAATTTTCCTTGTTACAGTTGTGAAGTAGTTTGACAACAAACAGGAAATGAGCCAATGACATCACCACATTGAAAAGGTCTATACTGTAGATTGCATTATGTACAGTAGATGTGGTGCAACAGTATGGTTTATCGTATGGTGTAACATTAATTTATTAATAGCATCTTTTTTTGCATACAGAATTTGTTGCATACATATGATGCAACATTGTGTTTTCTGTATAAAATCTACAATACTCTTTAATTCAGATTTTCTTCAACACTGGTTTCTCTAGAATCTCCCATCTTTTAGTTATAAATTGCATTGATGAATTTTTGATGCATGAATCTTGCACCTTCACTAATCTTACTCTAAATAATTTACTAGACGTGTAATCAGCCCATATATTATTGAATGAAATAAAACCTGTGATTGAAAAGAGCTTTTCAGACCATAGATGGCAGTAACTTACCACGAGCCGGTGCTGACCTGCAAAAAAAAAAGGAGACGCTCCCTAATGGTTTGTGCAAAAGAGCTATGTTATGTCAAATTAGTCGCTTATTTCTTCTAAAATTGCAATCCCAACCCACCATGCGTTGCACAGAGGATTCAAAGAGCCGTCATTTAGTGCTACAAGCAATGTAATTACATGCAAGAGGGAAAAGGGTCTTTCCACATGCAAATGACTTGATTTGTGCAAAATATGATGACAGTGACTATTAAAGAGGATTCACACTCGTGGTGACCCTTTGATTTGTTTATACTCTTATAATGCTTGACTTTCCTTCAAAAAAAATATATTTTATATATTTTAAAAATTATATAAAGCAATTATTAAATAATGCAGGACCACAGTAAGTGTCCAAATTTTGCTTTATATTAAGAATTTTTAAGTATTTTTGTTTAAACAATAAAGCACTTTAAGAAATTATTATTTATTAAAGTAAAATGTGTTCAAAAACTGGCACAGCAGGTTTATCAAAATATGAAATAAAATGATGCTTCTTATCTTTAGGGTTAAATTCTATGCGCTGATATAGATATTTTGTTTTGGGAAGTCTCACCAGCTCAAACTAACACACAAAGTGGTCGGAAATGAACTAACATGCTCTTTACACAAAGCCATTAGTTCCCAGTGAGGAAGCAGCAAGTGCATGATGAATTAGGAAGAGCTAGATAATAGTTTAAATATAGAGATGAGGGGATGGAAGTTCTTCATCTTGTTGACAACGCGAATAAGAAATGGAAAATCAAGAGGGAGGATCGATCAAACTGTGTTCTTGTGTAATTCTAGCCAACCTTTCATCAGTCCATAGCTAGGAATGGAATACTAGGTTTCTTTTTACTGGATACTGCCAAGTATATCCAGTAAACTAAAAACAATATGATATGGCTGACATTTTAAATATCATATGATTTAATATTTTGAATATATATACTGTGCTCCGTTTATTTATGTAGCATTTTTAATTGAATTCCAGGTTAAACTGTTAGAGCTTTTGGCAGTTTGCTATAATATTGAGTGAAAAACAAAGTAAAAAAACAACAACCATTTATGATCTAACCCCTCTCATGACATGAAAAACAAATAAAAATTGGGATGGTAAATAATTAAAGAGTGGTGCTTGAACCTTAAGTTTTACCTTGAGATAAAATGTTACTTATGCCTAATTTTATGTTTTTTTTTAATATATGTAAAATGTCAATACTACAAAGTTGTTTGAATTAAATCAATCTTTAAAGTTTGAGCTGTTCAAAATATACTTTAATGTTTACTCAAATAATACTTGATTTTGGTATCTGCGTTTTTACTGATCGACCAATGTAATAAAGTACTTGATCCACTCAATGTACTTTATCCACCAATGTAAAATATCTAAAGAAAGTAAACCTAAAAAAAAAACAAACAAAAAAAACAAAAACAAAATGTAACAGTTTCAGAGTATTGATGATTGTCAACAGTTTACTCTTACTCTGAATATACTTAACAAGATATTTTGCTAACATTTACTTGTAAATAAACACAATTTTCTAAATTGTACATTTTGTAGGTGGAAAAGTGGCTCAGTGATTAGCACTGTCACTTCACAGTAAGAAGGTTGTTGGTTTGAGTCCTGGTTGGGCCATTAAGCATTTCTGTGTGGAGTTTGCATGATCTCCCATGTGGGCTTCCTCCGGTTGCTCTGGTTTTCCCCACACATGCGCTATAGGTGAATTTGGTAAGCTAATTTGGTCGTAATTAGGGATGTAACGGTATCAGAATTTCACGGTACGGTAATACCTCGGTATGAATGTCACGGTACGGTATTTATTGAATCATTTACAGGAAAAAACAAAACTTATGAAAATACTCCAAAAAAGTGCCAAAAGTGTCAATGACATACAAATTAGCCATCTATCTGTAAGCTTTGAAACAGGAACTTCAATTTTAATAACAAAAAACTATTAAACCATGTAAAAAAAAATAAAGTTTCAATTTAGTATTGTTGAAAACTCATCACATTCAACATTTAATCACACTCAGCCCATCTACCCAGATGAGAGCTCTGCTAGTCGGACTTCTCATCAAGCATCTCCCGCTGGATCTAATCTCACTATATTTATTAAACGGGATATTTCATTTATCTTGTTGTCTTTATCTAACGACATATTCCCTGACTTTGGGCATTGGAATCTATTACTTGTTCTCAGGTAACGTGTTTTGGCTGAGCGCAAAGATGAGCGCAAAGATAATTAATGATTAATGTAACCACGTACATTCTGTATATTGACTGATCGCTTGCCTTTATTTCCTATAATGTATAAACTTATTGTATGTTATACTTTTAAAATGGCCATTATCGATTCTTAAAACTGATACTCAGCAAAAGAGAGGGTGTGTTTCGTATTTTCACTGAAATTGAAAGGAGGCAGTTGTTATCGGCTCCGTTTTGTTATAAATATCCACACAGTGAAGATGACGCTCATCTTATGCAGCACGGCGCCTCAACATGTCTGCTGTCTAAGTTGCTAATATTAAAATGAAAATAGGCAGTTCCTTAAATCATGTTTACATTTTATTGTTGAGAAAGTGAAACAACGAAGCCAGGGTGATGTGAATGAAGTTATAAAGTTCACTGTTCCCTTTGAAGATTTACCCGTGTCCTCGGTATAATCTGCTTTTCCATATCAAACTGAGAAGAAGAGACTGCAGCCTTGATCAAACTTGCGAAGTCTGAACTTACACGGAGATAATGCAGGACTGAACTGTGCGTGTAAAGCAGGTCGCACACCAGAAGCGACGCTCGGCGGCGCGCCACGCAGCGCCAGGTATTTTAGAATTCTAATCAGGATACACACACCGGCGGCTGTCGGCGGCGCCCGGCGACGTCTCAGGACGCAGTTCATTTTTCAGCCGCGCCACAGAGCGCCATCTGATTAGTTTCATGTTAAATATCATTCGAATGTGCGCGTCTGGTGTGCGATACTTTAATCTGTCATGTACGCGCCGTGTCGCGGCGCCGAGCGGCGCTTCTGGTGTGCGACCTGCTTTAGAGTTTTCCAGCTCTTTTCATCCCCGCTTCTAGCAGCACACTCCATTTCCGCATTACTGGATCTGTAGCAACAACAGACCGCAAGGGATGATGGTCAAGCATGGGCTGATGGCAATTGTAGTTTTCGTTACCTCCCGGTCGCTTCATTCGCCTGAGCAAATTTTCTCAGAAGAACTATAGTTTTACCGAGTCATGCGACTTCGGTAATATCGAAAAAAATTAATATTGCGGTATGACGGTATTTACAATACTGTTACATCCCTAGTCGTAATGTATGAGTGTGTGAATGCAGGAGTGTATTGGTGTATCCCAGAACTTGTTGTGGCTGGAAGGGCATCCGCTGCGTAAAACGTACAGTGAAATAGTTTGCAGTTCAGTCTGCTGTGGCGACCCTTGATAAATAAGGGACTAATAAGCCGAAAACAAAATTTATGGACATTTTGTAAAACAAAACAAAAGGAGTTTCTATATAATAAACCACTTTTAATCAATATTTTTCTTTCATTTTAATTTGATGTGTCATTCGAAGTTCTTCATGGGATTGGAGTTTTTTCCTTATTACAGCCATTATTTGGTTTTTATACTTTTGTGAATAAACATCACTGTGGATTAGCTTATGTAACTTCAATCTGTATCTGCAAATGCAAGCAAGAAACTTATCCAGAAGGAAATTAGTTCTCGGAGAACTAAAAATAGTTCTCGGTGGCTATTTCCTATGACTGAATTCCTGTAACTACACAGTGTGAGTTCTTTTAAAAAAAATCCATATTGGAAAAAAAGTGCAGCCTAAAAAGTGCACAAATTCACTTTTGTGTGATAATTTTCTGTGTACTTTGCTTTCCTAAAGGGACAGTTCATCCAAAAAAATTACATTTACCCATACTCAAGTGGTGGGCATTAATAGTTCATGGCTGTTTTTTCCAAACATTCTTTAATATATCTTCCTTTATGTTCAACAAAAGAGATAAAATGACAACTAGCCTAAATGATGACAGAGTTTTTTTTTTTGGGTGAACTACCCCTTTAAATAGTACAAATTTGGGTAATTGCAGTTTTGAAAACAAGCATGCTGGGCTCAGTGTGACTTACTCCTGAAATAGTACAAGAACTACAATAAAATGCTATTTTAGTAAATGCCTTACCAACATCAAAGTGCAAAAAAAGTGAAAGAGGCTTGAAAGAAAAACAGGAAAACAAGTCAAAGGATAATGTGTGCTGGGAAGGACAGCCAAAATGAGGCATTTCACATATTTTCCCCTGGGTGGGCAATGACTTCCCAAACGTGTGCCGAGCTTTCTGGCTCACTGGTGTTTTTTTTTTTTTTCAGTGCAATGACGGAGAAACAAAATCTAAAACACAGAGGATGAACACATGAAAGACTACAACCACGGAACATGATGGACTGGTTTCAATTTCATGTAGCGTGGTGAATTTCTCAGCACTTCCCTCCATCGGCAGCTGTTTACCAAAGTGACTTTGCTTGTTTCCCTTAGGGGAAAAACTAGTTAGATCAATGCTGAATCAACAGCGCTTATTGGCGTATTATCAATGTGAATAAAACGGGTGGAATGGGTGCTGAAATTGCTTTCGATTGAACACTGGTGGTAGGGAAGGTTAACAAGTATTAAAGCACCTCCATGGTAATTTGATTGAATAAACCCCTGCATGCTAAATCAACCAGACAGAGCGAGTCTCCAGCCTGCATCCTAAAAACGGCAGACAGTTGAGCGAGTTTAGCGCTGAAGGTCACGTCTGGGTTGGGACTGGCCTACCGAGAGTGGCTGACAAACCTCGGCCTCTGCCAATACTTCCTGCAGGGGGTCTTGTTTCGGGAAGTGATGTTCGTCAGGTAAGGGTGTGAGGTGATAAGAAAGGGTGACAAGCCGCCCATATTCATACAGATACCATCTGCTCAAGTCTGACACGCCATACATAAAAATGTAAAATAAGACACGGCCTCCCTAGACAGGCCCAAGGTGAATGAGGCAGACGTTCGCTCGATGGAGTTGAACTGTTTTAATATTAATGGTTACCCCTCTTATGTCCTTTAGAGGGTAATGACTGTAACTCTGCCAAAATGGCGTCAGTCAGATGAGAGAATAAAGAGAGTGCTATGTAAATGAACCATTTACACTGGTTTGCAGAACCACAAATGGCTCTAATGACCAAAAAAAAAAATCTATATTTTATTGACCAAAAAAAAAAATCTATATTTTATTGAACATTGTTCCAAACCAGGGCTGAACCACCACAGTACAATATTAAAAAAGCCAAATGTAGTATTGCTGTTGTATGTGTTATTAAAGGTGCTTTATGTAAGTTTTTGACTTTTCTAAACAGAAAAATACCATAATATGTTTGCAGATATTTAAAAAAAACATGGCAAGTGAACATTCTTGTTTATTGGAAAAACAATGCTAAAGTCAGATATTCTGTTTCGAAAATATTCGTTACATGCAGGATCAGCTGTCTTTGTTGTGGTCTTTTAACCCGCCCCCTGCCTCTTTAGCCAATTATATTTCAACACCCCAAGTTGACTTGGTGGAAAACCACTTATTTGATTTACTTAGTCAAGAAGCCTCTTAAAGTATGCATCTGTGGTCGAAATGTGACCTCCGGTGGACAGTAGCAGACTCCAAATGAGATGCAGTTTCAGAGTTCCACATGAGGTAATTAATTAGCGAAAAATATAAAAATCATGAAGGTAGTGCCGTTGCTTTTATTCAGAACACAATAGAATGGAGGAACTATGACATCAATTTGTATGCAAAAACCCGGAAGCGAGTTAGCATTTTAGCAGTTCCGGTTCTCTCGTCCCAAAGTCAATGTGTTTTTTGAATGGTGTTTCAGTAAAATCGCTTAAATAAGGTTTGTGGCTAACACAAACCTAAGAATCTTTCACATTTTGTTCTACGACATAAACATATCAGTTACATCAGACTCTTGAGTTTTATAATCAGTTACGCTTCTTTAAAAAGACGGTTGCAATCAAGTTGCTAAATGGGACTACAGGCAGTGTCAGAGGCATTATACGTCATCAAGCTTAGCTGGTCTGGAGCGCAGCTCGCTTGTGTTGGCCATTTGGATTTTTCTGTTATTGAAGTATTTTCATAAATACAATTTTATAGTTTGTAGTGTTTTTCTAATTGAGAATTCATATTGTGTGTAGATAATGCCTAAACATAATTTAATTAAACGATATTGTGAAGATACTGCTTACCTGTGCTGTCTGTCTCTCTCCTGCTCTCAGTAGTGCAAAAGAGTGAACAAATGTGTATAAATGCACACATATTAACTGTCATTTTAACAAGATCAAGTGATTTTTCGACGGGTTTTTTCTTCATCTAAGCACATTTAACTCTGTCATAACTGCAATATTTACACTTCTCCATAAAATGTAAAGCATATGTGACTGTATAGGCTGCTTTTCGCTGTACTTCATGACAAAAAAAAAATAAAAATATTGAATGTTGTTCTGTTTCCATGATGGAACTTGCAGCAGGTATTTAGACTGTCCCTCACACCTCATTTCTGTCATCTGTTAAGGTAAGCATGCACGTGAGCGATACACTTATTTAAATATGTCTTATGGTAACACTATGTAGGCACATTTATACATACAGTTTTAAAACTTTTACAACAACCGTAAAGCAAAACAAAATGTATTTCCCACGTAAAAATGGTCCAAAAGGCATGTAGGTCTATACAGATGTGTTTTTGCTTATTTATTTGTTTATAACATATAGCATGTAATATAATATAATAAACAAAGAGATTAAATCTTTCTCATGGACCATATTTCCAAAAACAATCTTGAAAAGTCGTCTGTAGCAGGGTGGTGCTGATGTCACAGGCGAGCGCCCCGAATGCTCTGTAGTCCATTTATAGCCTAATGTTAGCTTTTCAGTTCTTGCTTTTGCATTAAAGATCCAAAAGTGCTTAAAGTTATATTTTCATGTGAGGATTATCCGGCAGGACAAAACGTGTAAGAGTTATGAACAGCGTTTGAACATAGCTTATTATTTGCAATCTTCAAAAAGCCTATATGGGAAAATCCTATAGGGATTTTATCGAGGGAACCAGTTTTATGCTAGCAGCAATTCGCCTACAAGGTGACGTCATAGTTCTTCCACTCTAGAGCATACTTCCACATATACCCTATTGGAATAATTTAGGTTCATATTGCTTTTTAAAAATCCATATTGGAAAAAAGTGCAGCCTAAAAAGTGTGCCGGTTAATATATGGGGTAATTTGCACCTTAAGGATGTTATTTGTTATTTTAAAAAACAAAACAAGGCGTTAGAAGCCACTGTGAACTTTCTTATACTTGATGGAAAATTTTACTTTCACAAAAAAAAAAAAAAAAAAAAAAAAATCGAAATTTGATAGACTTCTTATGTGAAATAGGGCATTTAATTAACTCACTTAGATTAATTGATAATTACGAATTTGCTTCTTTCTTGGGTAAATATGAGATATTTTATGCCACTTGAATTTGTATCTTTTTTAAATTGCATTATGATGATTATTACAATTTTATGTACTTATTTATTCTAATTTTTTTATCCTGTTTTTGGACTTTATTCTGTTTATTTAATGTGAATATTATGTAAAACAACTGTTCTCTTTTACTGTGCTCTGAAATGTAATATACAGTTTCTTGGAATTAATAAAAAAAAAGGAAAAATATAAAATAAAGAGATAGAGATGGTTAATTCGCGAAATACTACTTTTCTCACGAACATGTCAAAAACAAAATGCTAGCTGAGTGTTGTATGCCTCACAAACCTATCACATGTCCTCAGGAGACGTGAAATACATATTTATGAGTCGCATGGACACATTTTACTCTCCTTTCTATTCATTTTGAAGCTCGCGCGACCACCTTCATCTCTTATTCACTTCAATTGAATTCAAAAGAGTCGCCGAGATGTTTTTCAAAAATGCTCTTTTTCACATAAGAACGCCCCGCGGGTCTGCAACGACATGAGCGGGAGTAAACGACGGCACAATTGTCATTTTAGCATATACTATCCGTTTAAAGTGTATTTGTGTCTACAAGGAAAAAGCTCCTTGGTGTTCAGCCTAAAAAGATGACGGCTGTGTTTTTAGCGAGGTGGATGAATATGTATGACATCATCTCTCTGAATGTATGCTCCCCATGTGTCTGTGCGGTATACGGCTGTGTATTTCTCTTGCTGCTAACAAGAAGCTGTCCATCTCTTTTGTTTACCTGTATGGCACTCGTTGTTGCTTCAAGCTCGGGCGCAGGTGAGGGAGTAACTCTGGCAGACGCGCAAATGCATTAAACATAGAGAGCAAAGGCAGGCAGGCAAACATTTCACAGGAGACGCACCACAGTCTCTATCCTGCTGCTGCTGTGGCAAAACTTATTCAGACCACAGAGAAAAACAACACAGGCTCTGTTTACACCTGTATTAAAGGGATAGTTCACGTAAAAAACAAAATTCTGTCATCAATTCCTCATCCTTCATTTGTTCCAAACCGCTTTGAGTTTCATACTTCTGGCAAGCACAAGGGAAGATATTGAAGAATGTATCATTGTATCATGTTTAACTTTTCATGTTTAACCACTTGATGACTTAAGTACGATGTACATTTTCACTTTTTCCGTATCCCTTTAGACGATCATATCAACAGTTTTGAAGTAAAGTTGGTGTTATATTCACAAATTCGGACTTTCACTTTAACAATATAGTTCCAAAAAATATTATTTGCAAATTCTAAAAAGAGAAACCATATTAGCAGCTAATGACTATCAAAGTACAACATTGACCACAGTCAATTAAATAGTGCATAGGGAATTTGTCCCATACATGAGCTCATTTGTCCTATTTCGACTACTATGACAACATAAATTGTGAAAATAACTAATTGAAATAGGCTTTAAGACCTAGAAGAAACTGACATAAGTGAAGCCAGCTTTCTTTACTGACCTACTGTATTGACTAACCTACTGTATTGACTGACCTACTGTATTGTTGTTAAATAGCCAAAACATTTTACAAGTAACTGTTGTTCTAAATATTGGACCTTATTCTTAAAAGAGAAAAAGAGACCAATAAAAAGGTGTGAAGCACCAAAAGTTAATTTTGAAGCTTATAAACATTTTAATACTAATTAGGCTGTTTGTTGTTATCCATGAATTTTCAAATGTACTGGTGATTACAAGAGAGGCTAGAAAAATCAGGAAGCTTTACATTATTATAATTATTATTATGTTTAAATGTTTTATTATTCAAGTGGCCAAATTCTGACAGCAAAGCTTAATGTGCTGGCCAGTTTTTTTCTTTGTCTTACAAATAACATTTTATTTAGCCTTAATAGGCTATTTTTAAATTAAAGCCTTAACAGATTCACTTTCCCCCTTAATAATATATGACGTGATACACCTGTATTGTGAAAATAATACATATAAATAATCTAAAAAATATTTCTTTATTTTAAATCTTTATAGGAAAATGTTTTTCGTGCATCGAATAGTGTGATTATGATAACCATCTGACAAGCTAATCCAGCTAAATACAGTGCTTCAAATGTCACTAAAACGCTTTATTTAAACCATGGTTAAATAGAAAATGAGGCGAATAACTGCAATAAGGTCCACTTTTTGAGAAGAAACACACCCATTTCACCAGGCTGGCTAGTGGCCAGGAAAACCAACTTTACTTCACATCAACAGTAGACAAGTGAAGCACATGCACATTCACAGCTGATGTTTAGATGCATCTCGTTGTCCATTTAAAAAAAAGTTTACCAAATTTCCGATAAAGAAAGTCTATAGGTCTGTGTATGTTTAGGCTTTTCTGAACCTTTGTAATAATAACACTGGATTCTGGATTTTAGAATCACTGGATCACTTCACATGAAAAACGTGAAATTCTGAGATTTTATCAAGGTAGCATAGCCGCCAAATACTTTTTAAAACATGTAGGCACACATAGAATGAAAACTGCAGCTTTTGTTTCTCATGCTAACATGCTAATGCTAATATTGTATTTTTTTCACCTTCAAACCAAAATAATTGATGGCAAACTTTAAACACAGTCTGGATTCTGCGTATCCCATAATGATGTCCATTTACACTAGTGCATTGTAGTTTTAAAAGTTCTGTTGAGGTTAAGCCTGGAGTCCAAACTACTCTGGCATCTTTGCAGTGAAAATGGAGTGCAGTAAAAACACCAGTCTAGACAAGAAGCATTTTCATTTTAAATCTGAAACGCCACTTTAAAACGGAAACCAACTACTCTCTCATGAATTAAAGGTATATGAGCTGTCACTGGGGTTCTACCTTTTCAAAAGGTACAAATTTTTGCCTTAAAGGTCCATATTAATACCTCAGGGGTACATATCAGTACCTAAAAAGTACAAAAGTGTACTGATATATACTTTTTAGGTACCAATATGGACCCTTTTAGTACGAATGTGTACCCAGTGACAACTTCTGTACCTTTATTTCTGAGAGTGTAGCGTAAATGCGGCCTATAAGCAGAGAGCACCTGTAGTTGGCCTTCAGTTGTTGTTTTGAATGTACTAAACCACATTCTCGTCTAACAGCAACTACTTCTAGATGTGGTTAAAGGTGGTAAATATTTAAACAATTTAGTTTACCTACAGTTGAAGTCAGAATTATTAGCCCTCCTTTGATTTTTTTTCTTTTTAAAAAATATTTTCTTAAAGATGTTTAACAGAGCAAATAAATTTTTACAGTATGTCTGATAATATTTTTTTTCTTCTGGAGAAAGTCTCAATTGTTTTATTTCAGCTAGAATAAAAACAGTTTTTATTTTTTTTAAGTGAAGTTTTTAAACTAATTTCGAGAGGAGCACGTGATATAATTGACAGCAGCTGGCCACCTATCTACACTCATTAGTTAGCCAATCAGATCTATCCTAACCCACTATAAGTAGCCTAGCTAGACATTACTCCCTTATCTTCGTTTTCCGAAGAAACAAACGACAGGTCCGCTCTAGCTCCTCCAAAAGTTACTCACGGACAAAACGGATCCTCCACATCTCCTACTATTCTTCAACTACAATACCACACCACCTTTAATACCATCGTCAGCAACTACAAAAAATGACAACAACAACAGCGACGGCGGCTGAGATCACAACAGCATCAGCGCAGCTACATACAAGAAAGAAAGCTCCGGGCTCCCTGAAACACCAGCCCCGTCTTAACAACAACCAGCCCAGCATGAAAGTCAGCTCGAGACCGAGGCTCCAACGAGAGGCCGTAGGCCTATCCACTCCAGCCAGATCACAATGCAATCCCCAGCTCCGCTACGTACCTTCTCCAGCATCATCATGTGTCACTCATATCCAACAACGACTGTCACTGAACTCCTCCAAACTCCTAGACGCCGGGACCATAATTCAAAGCCGCTGCATTAAACCCAAAACACTTGCGAATCCACGTCTTCACCGCCACCCCCAGGACATAACACGCTCCTGCCACACCCCCTATCCTAAACAGACATTAAACCCGCAATCTCTCCGCCTCCCCGGAGAATCAAGGAAAGGATTAAAAAGCAATATTGGATTTGAACATATTGCAGCAATCATAATTCTGAACACGGATAAAACCTATCTTCCGGACAATAAAGCAACTCTTGGGAATCCCACCTCACCTCTTCCATCCTGCAGCTCCCGATTCCAGTGCACACTCCAGTCCTCCTCTTTCAGCGATCCTTACCACCTACACACCCCGCCCCTCTACCTTGCGTATCATTGCTTTTTCCCCCTCTCATTTTTACAAGCTCGCAGCTACTGCTGATTATTTTCTATTATAAAATAGAAATTACTTGTCGACTTTTGTCAATATGTTTATGCTTTTACTGAATTACGTTTGTAACTGATCTAATTTTCTGAATTTCTCATTCCAGGTTTCGTCTACTGAAGCACAGCCGATCTCGGCGCTCCCTTGCCACAACCTCACTAGCCGTCCACCAACACTACACCAGAAATCACAGAGCAATTCCCTGTTAAGCACATCCATACCAGCCCTACTGAAATGGACATTAGAACGTTTCTAAAAACGTCTAATAACGGCTCTTTCATCTCCTCATAATTCTGCCTTTTTCAGCTTTAACAGCATGATTCTACCTGATGAATATGCTTAAATTATCACGTTATAAACCAAGCAATCTCTCTAATCTAGACGGCTGCAGCGCTCGGTTGCAATCAACATTACACCCGCCACCCGATTTCTGGCAATCGGAGGTCACAATTACATTTCGTAGTCCGTTTAACATTCGGATGCAAAAGTAGCCCACACATTTATGCTTAAAAACGATCCGCTGGATTTCGCCAATAACTACGGTGTTTGCACGTAATTCACCTACAAGTTCCCGTTTCTCTCTCCCTAATATCCCCCAGCTAAATTAGTGACCGGTTTTCTAATATTTGCATTCTCATTGCGGAAGAACCTCCGGCTTAAGCACTTCTATAGAATTCTTAAGCATCAATTTGGAGTGATAGAATTTCAAGCATTAATAAGCTACTTGAATAAATCGACAATCAGTCCCCTTTTATATTCTGGAAGAAAAATATCACGCTAAGCATAAACTGCTCTCCATCTAGAACATCAAACACACATGCGCATTATCCCGCAGGGATGCCTTTTCGTCACTCACCTATTTCATCTCGCAGCAGCAATCTCCGGAATAGAAGAGAAATGATCTAAATCCGATCTTGGCCGTAACAAACTCTGCCTGAAGGGCGTCGCGCACCAGAGGCGCCGACGGCGCGGTGACGCGACGCACTTACGACAGAGAATAGTAGATTAATGCACACCAGACTCAAGCATTCATACTTTATCAATAAACTAATCAATTATACAAATAGCGCTCCGCGGCGCGGCAGAATACGAAGTGTCATGAATTGTGGCTGGGCACTACGGACAGCCGCATTGACTTCCTTATTATTTATTTCCTTCCTGTGAAAGTCAATGGTTACAGGTTTTCAGCTTTCTTCAAAATGTTGTCTTTAGCGTTTAACACGGGAGTCACTAACCTCTGAAACTAAGAGATACTTTCGGGCACCGATTAACGTGGAGGGCTACCAGTTGGATAAACACTTCTCAAATAACAAATTGCTCAATTTACTTATAATTATAATTTAAGTTTTTGGTTATTTTTTAATAATGAATAATATTCATCCAGGTGTAGTCACTGATCATGTTATGATTCTCTCAAAGTTACCAACAATGATTTAACAGGGTAGGAAATACCCCGTAATTAATATATCAACGTGCAACACTATTTTATTTATCTTTGCAAATATTTACATTTTTAAATGATTACTTCTATATTAGAGAAAGCTTACTTGTAAGTGGTGTTATGGTGAGCTATTTTAGAACAGGCCTGTGAGCAACACACGAGAGCCTCGTGAGCTATCTGGTGCCCATCGGTACCATATTTGGTGACTCCTGGTTTAACAGAAATGAAATTCATAAAGGTTCGTAACCATCAGGTAGCGCTTAAAGCATGCGACCTGCTTATGCTTCCTTCCTTAAGCGCTGGAATAGAAGCCATTCATTTATTAGCTATCCAATTTCATCCTCAGTATATCCTTTTTACACAGATGCTGCCCCCTTCGTGGGGTATATTATCGGGGCCGCCAATGCGCTTCTAATGGGCAATATAGTCAATACATTCTGAAAAAAAATAAATAAATAAAAAAATACTGCTGTACATGTTCCTAGTTGCATAGGAAATCGCTGACTCTCTTTTGCTTTATTTTCAGAAACTGGTATCAGAAGCAGAGCCGCAGCTGACTCCATCTCTCCTTTTAAGATGATAATCCCATAACCACAGCATACACAATTTGCATCAGCATTCATTTATACATTTTAAGTTACCCCAGAACACCTCATCAGTTTCTCACTGCTCAACACATCCACACATTCCGTTCAATAACATTTTTGGTTTCATAACACCTTAAAGTCATAGGACCATTCAGGCTTCCCACCAGATTCATAATCCAGTCACTCATTCAGAATTGGAGCCACCACCACAGCAGCACACAAGGGCTATCGTAACAACACATACAAACACTAGGAAAGTAGTCTCCCGACGCCTTCAAATCTTATATCTGACTCAGCCACAGCCATCTCAGGGAAGCTCAGAGGACCCTCACCAGCAGACGCAGTAATCCCAGCGGCCAAGGGCATGGGCCTAGTCCAGGGAGAGAATACGACCCAACCATACCAGCTTCCCGAGGGCAGAGGAACTACCCAGTCTCCCAAGGGCGCGGGCATGACCCAGCCATCTAGCTTCCTTTCTTCCTTCCAGCTGATTTGCACTCAGCCTTCTCCCCCTTTTCACTCACCTAACTCCAGTAGGAGTTCTCTCCCTGCCCAGGCCCCCTTGTCACCCCCGCCCCCCCCGGCCGCTGCCACAGAAGTGTTCACTGCCCCCCAACTTTTCTAACTTCTGTAGGACCCCGCCCCCCCCATGGCTCTGGCCCCCGCAGGGGCGTTACCCCGAGCTTCGATTCTCGCAGGAATCATCTCACTGCCCTGGCCTTAGCTTTTTATATTATGTCATTTCATAATGACATATAGTATAGCACTATTTATTTTTCTCTTTGTTTGATTTTATTTATATAAATTTATATCTATATGCACCCACGCATATAAATATGAATTTATATATAGTGCTGTCACCCTCACGCTCTGTTCCCGCAGGAACACCCCCAGAGCACCTATACCGCCCGTCACCCTCCAGTAAGAAGTCTTCACCTCCCCCTCATCTTTCCCGACTCCTACTGGAGCAGCTAAATAGCTCACCCAACCCCGAGCTGTGACACGAGTCATGTCACCGACCCTCCCCGGCCCTAGCTTTTATTTATGTTTATTTTTGTTTATTTCTCACACTTATCTTTTATTTTTTAAATTTATTTATATATATATGTATATATATATGCACCCACGCATATAAATATATATTTATATATAGTGCTGTCACCCTCAAGCTCTAACTCCCGCGGAGTTAATCCCGAGCACCGGACCCCCGCAGGGGTCATCGCCCAACTGCCATTTTCCCTTTCAGCTGGGGCTTCACCGACCATTCCTTTTCCCGACTCCAGCTGGAGATGGCACATACAGCTCTCTCTCCCGCAGGAGAGCCAAGAGCTTCGACTCTCGCAAGAGTCAGTAAAAACGCCCCCCCAAGGCCCTAGATTACCCCATTATATATTTATATATCTATATGTTTCATATAAATATATAATTATATATAGTGCTGCCACCTCCCAGCTCAATCTCCGCAAGGAGTGTTCCTCGAGCAAATTACTCCTTTGGAGTCCCCGCCCCCCCTGCCCCCCTTCACCCCCCTCTCCAGCCGGAGTCCTTCACTCCCCTTCCCTTGTAATGACTCCAGCAGGATTCCCGCCCACCCCATGGCTCTGACCCCTGCAGGGGTCTCCCCGAGTCTCTACTCCAGCAGGAGTATTCACAGCCCAAGCCAACTCTGCTCGGGTTCCCGCAGGAACCTGTTTCACCCTTTGCTCCAAAGGAGCCCTCTTTACCTTTTCTTTTTCAAATAACTATATCCAGCAGCCGGATATAGCATTTCAAGCCTTTTGGGGAGTTTCTTCGAATACACGGCTGCTGTCCCGAGCTTCATGCATTTGGGGAGCTCTCGAGAACCACCTGATCTCGTACTCCCCTCACATGCTCTATGGACCTGGCGGGAGCCCTGGGCTCAACTATCTCCGAGCTCAGGGTTCTCTCCCGGGACAGCATGCCAAACCTGCTTACAGCTGTCAAGCAATATCTAAGTGTGAACTCTTGAAGTGAAGTTTTTAAACTAATTTCGAGAGGAGCACGTGATATAATTGACAGCAGCTGGCCACCTATCTACACTCATTAGTTAGCCAATCAGATCTATCCTAACCCACTATAAGTAGCCTAGCTAGACATTACTCCCTTATCTTCGTTTTCCGAAGAAACCCCCCATCCACCCCTTTCTCCTCCTTTTCTCCTTTACAAAAAGGGGAGCTCTCGAGAACCACCTGATCTCGTACTCCCCTCACATGCTCTATGGACCTGGCGGGAGCCCTGGGCTCAACTATCTCCGAGCTCAGGGTTCTCTCCCGGGACAGCATGCCAAACCTGCTTACAGCTGTCAAGCAATATCTAAGTGTGAACTCTTGAAACCATTTTAGGGACACAAAATTATTAGCTTCTTTAAGGTTTTTTTCTTTTCAATAGTCCACAGAACAAACCATTGTTATACAATAACTTGACTAATTACCATATCCTGCCTAGTTAACCTAATTTACCTAGTTAAGTCTTTAAATGTCACTTTAAGCTGTACAGAAGTGTCCTGAAAAATATCTAGTCAAATAATATTTACTGTCATCATTGCAAAGATAAAATAAATCAGTTATTAGAAATGAGTTCTGAAAACTATTATGTTTAGAAATGTGTTGAAAAAAACCTTTTCTCTGTTAAACATAAATTGAGGAAAAAATAAACAGGGGGGTGAATAATTCAGGGTGGCTAATACTTCTGACTTCAACTGTATATGTGGCATTGCTCACTAATCGACAAAAACACATACTAAGTGTAAACAGGGCCAGAGAACACGGAAAACCATTCCTGCACACATGTGAGCATTGGCCTTCATGCATGTGTGTACATTGTGAATTCACTGTTTTTCAATGCATATAAATGCGTTCAATCAAAAGCTCTATAGCAGACACATGACTGCACTACTAAATCAGCTCATATGGAGAGATGCATTGTGCTGCTCGTGACACCATATTTAATTTCAGTCAAGTTCAAAAAAATGATCTGTGTTGAAAAGAGTGCCTGAGAGAGCGGTGCGGGTGATTGATAGCTTCAGTTAGTGAACGGGGTGCTGGAAGTCTTTTGTGGTTAAGGAGAGGTGACTTCAGTGGGGTCAACTTGTGAATTGGAGTGATATTGAGAGATCTCTATCACCATTGTGCCCTTGAATGAAGCACTTTCCAACAGTTTTGTCCAAAAAGTGAGCAGTCTCTGCTGTTACTGTAGGTTGGCTTGGGTATAAGAGAAGTTACAGACAGCCTTGTTAACTCACTTAGTTTATTATTTAGTTGACTTAGTTTATAAGTGCTGGATAAGAACTCTTTAAGTGTAATTTGAATTACATTGAGATTTAACAAATATTAAACGCAAAGATCTTATACAAAAAATTGATTACTTAATATTTAACAAGTTTTTTCTCTCAATAAAATGTTTTTTTTGGGGGGGTGACACGGTGGCGCAGTGGGTAGTGCCTTCGCCTCTCAGGAAAAAGGTTGCTGGTTCGAGTCCCAGCTGTATTAGTTGGCATTTCTGTGTAGAGTTTGCATGTTCTCCCTGTGTTCGGGTGGGTTTCCTCTGGGTCCTCCGGTTTCCCCACAGTCCAAAGACATGCACTACAGGTGAATTGAATAAACTAAATTGGCCATAGTGTGGGCGATGTAGTAGGTAGTGCTGTCGCCTCACAGCACGAAGGACGCTGGGTCGCTGGTTTGAGCCTCGGCTCAGTTGGCGTTTTTGTGTGGAGCTTGCATGTTCTCCCTCCCTGTTCTTCCTCCGGGTGCTCTGGTTTCCCCCACAGTCCAAAGACATGCGGTACAGGTGAATTGGGTAGGATAAATTGTCCGTAGTGTATGAGTGTGTGTGTGTGAATGAGTGTGTATGGTTCTGTGTATATGGATGTTTCCCAGATTTGGGTTGCGGCTGGAAGGGCATCCAATGCGTTCATTCTGCTGTGCAACCCTTTTTAATAAAGGGACTAAGCCGACAAGAAAATGAATGAATGGCCATATGTATGAGTGTAAATTAGTGTGTATGGATATTTTCCAGTACTGGGTTGCCTCTGGAAGGGCATCTGCTGTGTAAAACATATGCTGGATAAGTTGGCGGTTCATTCCGCTGTGGTGACCCCGGATGAATAAAGGGATTAAGCTGAAGGAAAATTAATGAATATATATCATAAATTGGCAAGAATATTTCTATATTATTACAATATTTGTATTTGTCATTAATTTGACTAATATTCCAGATTAAATGACAATAACAGCATTATGTTGAAAAATATTCAATTGAATTATTTTATTCCTTTGATGCTCTGTATCAAGCTTGTCACTGCTTCTGATGTACTCTGGTCTAAAATGAATGCTTGCAGCTGCATTTATGAATGCTTTCTGTTTTTTACGGTTATCAGCAGAGGCATTTTAAGAGAACAATCTCCTCAATGGCCTCTCTTAAACATGTATGATATTCAGTGCTCAGGATATATAACACCGTATTTTAAATTATTTCTAAATATGTTTGGTGACTAAAATATTATTTTAACAAATTCATCTGTTTAATAAATCTGTTTTGTTTAAATGCACCAACATAAATTCACTGAGAAATGGATAAAAATATTCATTTTCAGAATAGGGTGTACTCCATTATGCTGAGTGCTGTATATAGAGGATGTGCTAGTTGTGCAGAAACTATGACAGTTGCGATTCTCAAAACATCTTGCTAAAAGTGCCACTCAAGCTATTGGATCAGCACTTTTCATCAGAATAATTTGGCAGTGCAAATCATCTCTAAAAATAAATAAATAAAATAATAAAAAACATATTATAAACAAAAGTCTTTATTTTGTCCATATTTGATCAAAAATAAAGTACTACTGTCAAATATTACACTTTTAAAATAAAGTGTGGATATTCTCATGTGATGTGGTAGGGTGATAGGGGACATTTCATCTTGAAAATAGCATGGTGTGGTGTGAGATTGTGAGACCTCTGAAATATAAACAAAAACATAACAGGGCCTGTGACTCTAATTTAGTTTAAACTAATTCACCATTTGTACACTGATGCTTACTGTACATTTTTGGAAATATCAGTATTTGATTATCACTGAAACCAGACTTGGCACAACACACAAAAAAAAAATCTATTAAAACAGATTCTTCAAGTTTTAAGATTCCACAAATATACAATAGAAAAAAATAATGGGTTGTCATAATTTTTCAACACTATTTTGGATCAAATATGGAAAAGCCAACATAGTTTAAATATATATATATATATATATATATATATATATATATATATATATATATATATATATATATATATATATATATATATATATATATAACGAGGAGACTGACACGGAGGGATCCATTATGCAGTATTTATATATATTTAAATGATACTTTTTAACCCAATGGATGGGTTTGACCATATTTGACCCAACATTGGGTTAAGACAATCCAGCACTTTTAATGCGGTACATCTGCTGCCTCCCTAATCTTCTGGATGATTGTGAGTTTTTAAAACCCCTTTAAAAGGTTTCTCGTCATGAATGACATTCCCATCACTCCAGAGAACCAGTGGAGAAGGTCACATGTCCAGTAAAAGATTGATGGAGAAGCAGTAGATCATTCACTTCAGCTCCATATTCAGCAGCAGACATGAGCACATTCACAGCTCACAGCACTGAACATCAGATGGCCAAGCTGTCATTAAGGAGTTTTAATTCCAGATATCTCCATGTCATTTAGTTTAGTTTAATTCCGCTTTGTCGATTTTAAGGAGCATAATGATTACTTAGCCTGCGACAATTATTTTAAGTAACCGAGCTCATTCTGCTCGCCTAATTAAAAAGTAGTTGATTCTCATTCAGATAATAGTCATCATTAAAGTAATCGTCTGCGCTCAAAACAAGTTAAACTATATCAGCGGCACCTGTGGCATGTTGTTTTACCACAGAGAACATTGATCGATGATGACTCAGTTTGTCAAATAAACTTTCTTGAGTTTAAAATAAAAAAGTGAAGCTTTTATTTGTGCTTTTACAACTGTGTTTTACAGCTTTAAATCAGGCCTAATCTACTAATTTTAAAGAGATAGATCACTCAAAAAAATTAGCGACCCTCAAGTTATTTAAAATCTTTATGATTTTCTTCCTTCTGTTTAACAAAAAACTTAATATTCTGAAAAATGTTCAAAACCGGTAACCATTGACATCCATGGTTGAAGTCAATCGTTACTGGTTTTCAGTAGCATCTTTTGTGTATCAACAGAGGAAAGAACTCAAACTAGTTTGGAACTAGTTAATGTTGGAATATCAAGCAAATTCCATGAATGTTCAATAAAAAAAAATGTCTAAGAGGGTTTTCTTCAATGCCAAAAATATTAGTAATTTATTAGATACAAATGAATGATTCAATGACAGAGCTCTAAGTTACGTTATCCCAATGCAATACAAGAATTACATTCAAGAGGTTCGCAACTAACATACTGTTCCCTGACTCCAGCATATAAACACAACTGATATTAACAGGTGGAGTTTTGGTGTGACGTCACTTATCAATCATTCTGTAGTCCTTTGAGTGTTGCCCCCAGATATACTTCCTCTTTTCTGCAACCCTTCTCTGCATACCAGAACTGAACAACTAAGTGCATCTTTAATATATTTCACAACTTCTACAAGCATCATGCTCCTTGTGACATGTCTAGACTTTGTATTAGACAGCAGCTCGGAACAAGGGCCCCTGCACTATATTTATTCTTATTTTCCTATTTCCCTTTTGTCAGCAGTTCCTTCTAAAAAGTATGCAAAAAAAAAGTATGCCTGGTCAATAAATGGTATCATGCAAAAGAAAGATTAATTAATCTGTTGTTAGTATAAATATTTTTCTAATAAAAAATAAAGACACAAAAGTAATAAAAATAAAATTCCTTTTTCCCACGTTAAGTGTGAGTAAATGGTGACCAATTTTTATTTATTTATTTTTTTTTGTCCATTTAAGATTGATTGTAAATATCTGGAAGATAAGAACTTCTGGTTGTGTAATACAGACATAAGGGTTCTTTCTTAAGACCAAGAACACAGTCATGGAGAACGCTCTTGCAAATTTACCCCAGAAGAATGAACAAAAAAAGACTGCAAGAACACAGAATGCATCCTGTGTGAAATGAGATACTGCAATCTTTCTGTTGATAATTTGACCTTCAGTCACTGGTTCGAGCTTCGGCTGGGTCAGTTGGCATTTCTGTGTGGAGTCTGCATCCAAAGATATGCAGTACAGATGAATTGGGTAAACTAAATTGTTTGTTGTGTTTGTGTGTAAATGAGTGTGTATGGGTGTTTCTTAGGGATGGGTTGCAGCTGGAAGGCCATCTGCTTCATGAAATGTTGGATAAGTTGATGGCTCATTCCGCTGTGGTGACCCCAGATTAATAAAGGGACTAAGCTGAAAAGAAAATGAATGAATTACATGTACAAAAGCTTTATAGATACTTTGCACAATACAATTAAATCTGATTTTTCTTTATGAATTTCAGAAAATAAAAATTTTGTGAAAAACATGTGAAATAATTTGGCAAATTTTGATTCATGCAGGTGAAATTTTGCCAATAGAATACAAAGGTAAATTCCAGATGTTTACTGGATTTGGTTTTGTAATAAAAATGCTGACTCACATTGAAAAAAATACTTAAGTTTTGTCATATTAAAGACATATTTTGTCTTTAATAAATCCACTCAGAAGTTGTTTATGTGCGAGATCAAATTCTATTTAAACAACACTCTTCCAGCAGTTCATACCCGCATCCAACATCTCGTTTTTCACAGGGGCATGCATAAAATGTTCCTGAATGAAAGTGAAAGTGCCAAACTGCAGTAAAGTCGACAAATTAGAAATGAAACACAAAAAAACACATAACACTGGAGGAAATGTGGATAGCGTGGAGACGCAATGGCGTTAATCAAATTATGTGCTAAAACATGTAAAACGGGACATTCAAAAAGCGACTCATGTAAACACCTTAATCATATTATTGTCTTATTCAGATTAAGACACATAATTTGATTACTGATGTCCATGTAAACATAGTCATTGTTGGTGATTTTTCATCATAAACATTGTATGACTTTGCGGTTGTTCTAGCAAAACAGATTACATTGAAGAAAACAAAAGAAGCACCTTAATGTTTCTATACTCAGCTGTATATATTGTGGCGCTGTTGTGTGCAGTCTTGATGCACCTAGTCGTTACAGACCCAAACTCTTAGGCAGTTAGTAAATGGCAGCGCTGGTTTTGCTGGTGTTGTTGACCTCAGTGTGAGTGCGTGTGGGAGTGAAGACTCGTCCCCTGTGGTGTTTTCACAATGATGGTGCCTTCCTGGCCTCAGGGCTACTGTCTCACTTCCCCTCAGGTGCTTCTGCTGTCTTTATCTCTCAGAGAGCGGATCTGTCTTCATGAGATTATATTCCAGAGCTTCAGCAGCTCACACAGACCCAAGCAGAGAGTGGGCAGTAATACACGCTTAAAGCATTCACCATTCTGGAGGGTTGTTGATAGGCTGGTGTAAGTGGTTGCTCATGGTAATGTTTTCTTGGTGGTTGCTTGGGTGTTTTGACTCATTTCTTGTTGCTGATGTGTTCTGGTGGTTTCTAGGGTGCAAATAGGTGGTTCGGTATTGCTTGTTGCAAAGGAGGACATTAGGATGTTCTAAAAGTACACATTTCAAGAGTGTTGCTAGGCAGGATATTAGGGCATTCTAAATGGATGTCTGTTGCTAATGTGTTTTTGGTCATGCTAGTTTGCTGATAGATAATTCTGTGTAGTTGCTTATTGCTAGGAAAAACATTATAGCAGTGGTTCTCAAACTGGGGTACATGTACCACAAGTGGTACGCAGACTTCCTTTTAGTGGTACATGGAGGAATCACTAAATAATTTAAGTAAAAAAAAATGAACACACTTTTAACTCTTTGATGCGTACGATAACAACAATGTGATCAGGAAACTGATTTTACTAGGTTAAACTTTTTATTTTATTTTCATTTTTTGAATGTTTGAATGTTTGTTATGTATTCTATCATTTGAGGTTATTTTCCTCCCCATACTTGTAATGGTTGTTGGGGTCATATCTCATATTTTTATATCCCAATGTTGACAGGTATAGTTTAATCACTTGCTTCTCCGACACACATAGGCTACTCTAACAAGCAGTAAGCAGATCTAATTTCTTATTTAAATTTGTAAATTCAATTCATATATTTAAAATAGAAGTTAACATTTAGATTTAAAAGATATACAAATAAGACAAATACACATGCAATATATTTCAAAATGTATCAAACAGAGTTATATATGAATATTAAGACATATAGTATAACCTATTTTTATGACGTCCAAGAAACTTTTGCAGGTTTTGATGAATATTCTACTTAATAATATTTTACATTTAAGTACAGCAGTTTTCTTTATTTTAACTTCAAAAAGAACAGTGCCATTTTTAATTAACTTCCAAATCACATTTGGGTTGGCCCTGGCCCGCATGGGGCCCACCTGGGCTGGCCCGCGTGGGCCCCACCTGGGATGGCCTGTGTGGGGCCCACCTGTCTCACCCATTATAGGTCTATCAGTCTCTACTAATGAGCTAATGATCTGAATCAGGTGTGTATGATTAAGGAGACATGGTAAATGTGCAGAGCTGGTGGTCCTCCAGGAACATGGTTGAGAAACACTGTTCTAAATGGACCCTTGTTTCTAGGGCATAGGTCTCAAACTCTATTCCTAATAACAGTGCACGGTACTCTGCGTTTGATTTGAGTTAAATATGAAACACTTTGTAGAGTTTTTGTCTGAAACAGTACGACTGTACAGACATCTTTATGATCCATGATCATAGAGAAAACCTACTGATCAATAATTCTTGGGTAGAAATAGCAACAGCCGTGGGAAAAGACAAAGTTTTTGTTAAAAGGTTTGGAAAAAAATATGGGAGACTCTAGTGAAAAATGGGAGTGTTGGCAGGTATTGCTATTTTGAATTTAAAACAATTTAAAAGTTACAAAACTATAATGAATTCAATTAATTATTTCTTTGAAAACTGGGAAGGAATATTTTATCCTATCGATTTACAATATACTGATGGCCTGTTTTTCTGGGCTTTATTGGTGATGATGGTCAGGAATGTTGGATCATTATTGCCTTTTTAGCATAACTATAGGACAGAAACTATCTAGACAGTAATGTGTAAACACATCCGGGAACTTTCACACGTCCTCTTTTCTTGCAGTATTAAGTTTTGGAACTGAATTTTGGTAGCAGATTATGACGTTACATGAGAACACTAGGATGCAAGAACGCTGAACAACGCATATTAAAAAACAGCCATGAAAAATGTAAAGAGCTGGTGGGCCTCCAGGAACATGGTTGAGAAACACTGTTCTTAATGATCATTTGTTGCTAATGTGCTCTGGGTAGCTGCTTTGGAGCTTTTTGGCTTGTTTTAGCGAGGTCTTCATGTGTTCTAAATTGAGGCTTGTTGATAACGTGTCTTGGTGGTTGCTAGGGTTCTGATAGGTGATGGCTTGCCATTGTTACGTAAGTCATTGTTAGTTTGGTTATAACAGACAGCTGTTTGGGTGCTGAGGTAGTTTTGTGTGATGCCTAATTCTACAGTGTTCTAGGTAGCTGTAGAAAACTCAATCATATGTATTGTATAAAGACAACAAGAAGGACAGACAGGGAATTTTGGCATTTATTTATTTAACAATTTCATTCCATACATGTGAATTAGGCTTAAAATTGAATTTCGAACCAAATGAATACACCAAGAAACACATTAAAAAGAGAAAAGAAACCAAATGAAGCGTTTTCATTTCAGCTTGCTACAAGAAGCACAAACCCTTCGTGTTCTGAAGCCACTATCATTTCGAGAGCTAGGGAGGCCGTTTCACTTAAAAACCAGGTACTCGATCTACCAGTGCACAGTTGCTACCCACTACATCTGCTTCACTGGCACGCAGAGGAGTTTTCAACATGAGAGAACATGGTGAAATTTACGGAGCATTTGTTTACAGTTCATCTACAGACGTTTCTGGAACAGTGCGCATTGTGTCATCAGTGCAGGTGCTAATTCTAGCAAGGTCATGCGAAAAACTGTGAGAACAGCATTTCCTTCAAACTATTTGATCTTGACCTACATGTGCGTGTCCTCACTATGACAACTGCCCTCTCGGTGTAACACATTACAAGCTAAAATAGTGTGCATCTTTTTCTGGTCTAAATTTCTGAACGGATCGTTACAGCAACTGGACAGCTTTACTTTTTATTGTGGATATGTTTAAAGAATATAAAGCTTGTGTGATATGAATTGGAGATATGTGAAGCAACATACATATATATACACATGATGGCATGAAAAGTAAGAGCATAAAAAAAACACACACACACTGAGATATTATTGTCATCACGGTGTTTTAGGTGCATGAATATGCAAATTGATATTAGGTACCTGCAGGTGTTAACATTGAAAACAAAATCACTTTATCTATACCTGAGATGCAAATGATGACATAAGTGAACAGTTTTTGCTTTACAGTGTTACAGTTTTTCTTTTTCTATAATATGAACTGGACTATTTGTAAAAAAGTCTCTTTTTTACATGTGTTTTTTATACACAAGTATTTTTGACTAAATGAAAAGAATGACAGTGAATGCATATCACTAGGGTAATAAATGGTGCATTTTAAATGCTTCCTAAATACGCTGTCTGTTTTCTGCCTTTTTGATATAATCCCAGCAAACAATTTTGTGTTTAATAGACGTCTAATTGACATCTAAACATAGACAGCTCTGCTAAAACAAGGCTAAATTTGGGCTTCAGTAAAAATTGAATCTAAAAATAGCCCAAAACTAGACTAGTCGTCAAATAGACAAATTAGACAGACTTTACATGTGTAGTCATTCCTTTGTGTTTATCTGATGACTAGTGTAGTTCTGGCCTATTCGTAGACGTCTATTAGATTTTCACTGACAGCCAAAATTTAGCCATGTTTTAGCCTAAATGATATGTTCAGACGTCTATTACACATCTATTAGACATCTTTTAAAAACAAAAAAACGCTTGGTGGAATCTGTCTGCTATTTGGTACAGTCTGTATGTTATAATCTATTAGGAGGAGAAACAAGCCAGCAGGTGTTTTATGTGGACATATCCCAGCAAACATTTTTTAAAAAAAAGAGGTCTAATAGATGTCTAACTGACGTCTAAACTTAGTTGTCTTGACTTTAACAAGGCTAAACTGTGCTGAAATTGGGCTGTCAGTGAAAATCTAATAGATGTCTAAGAATAGGCCAGAACTAGACTAGTCATAAAACAAACATTAATGAATGACTACACAAAGTCTGCTGATCTGCTTATTTGATGACTAGTCTAGTTTGGGGCTGTCCTTAGATGTCTATTGGATTTTCACTAACAGCCCAGGTTTAGCCTTGTTTTAGCCAAGCTGTCTACTTTTATATGTCTATTAGACATCTATTGAACACAAAATTGTTTGCTGGGTATGGATCCTATTTTCAGAATATAATGTTCAGTCGGTATCCAAAACGGTGACATAACAGTTGAACAACAATTGTTGTCATAAAATGTTTTTAACAAACCAAATAAGGGATTTGTTCCAAAACCTACCACGCTGTCTAAATAGATAGCATCCTAACTGTTACATAACCTCTGTGTGATCCTTTGGAACAGTTTCTGTCACTAAAGCATGAATGAAATACTGTTGCTGACCAAAATTTTGCATTGTACACTTGCTACAATGCTTTTTCAGTGTACAAACTGGGGTTAAATTGTTCCGAATTCAATAAGTTCAAAGCACATCAGTAATACAGACTTGAGATTTTATTAATGTTTTTTAAAGTGTAAGCTAAATGCGACTAAATAGGTTGATGAATATTAAACTGTAGCACACTGAATAGGTAAACTCATCTACTCACTAGTCACTAGTGTTCAGTTTAGATTGAAGAAACAGGGTCAGAAATAAAGACTACTTTTGTACAACAGAATGTACAATCACAGATTTTCTTCAGCATTTTCATTTTTATAATAAACAACTTGAGAAATAAGATACAAAGCTTTCCAGCAAACAATTATGGGTTTAATAGACGTCTAATAGACATTAAAATGTAGACAGCTTGGCTAAAACAAGGCTAAATTTGCGCTGTCAGTAAAAATATAATAGACATAAAAAAATAGACCAAAACTAGACTAGTCGTCATATGGGCAGATTAGACAGACGTTATATGTGTAGTCTTTCATTTCTGTTTATTTGATGACTAGTCTAGTTTTGGCCTATTCTTAGACATCTATAAGATTTTCACTGACGGCCCAAATTAAGCCCTGTTTTAGCCAAGATGACTATGTTTAGACGATTATTAGTCATTTCATATCAGACATTTGCTTGCTGGGTTCAAACTTATATTAACCTAATTGTAAGATGTTAATTTGTAAAACGCAACACTGTCTGACTGAATAAATCCCAAGATTTGTCATTTTAACTATGAACCCTTCATAAAATACTCTGTAATCACTTTTTGGTGGTGCATTAAAATAAAGCAAATAGGGTGATGATACAACATGCGGCATTTAAAGGCGAGTTTGAAGGAAAAATAAAACAAGCAGGCATTTTTGTGACAAGAACCCATACGAAACAGCATGAAGCTCCCACTACAAACACAAAGGCAATTATGGTGATTAAAGAAGCTGATTTATTTGTTCTTTGAATTGTCGAGTACGGGTCAAAATCTGAGCAAGCGGATGTAGTTTCCTCATAATAGCATGTGATTTACTGACCGTGAAGGCAGCATGAGGTCAGTGTCACAATAAGACAGACAAATACCAAAAAACTTAGAAGTGATTATGCCTGACAGACGGCATCGAGCCAATCCACAGAAAGAGAGAAAGTAGCAGGGATAGAGAATAGAAATGAACAGTAATCGTGGCTTGATGTCAGCACGTTTCATTTCGTAAGGCTAAAACTGATTTTTTTTTTTTTGTGCACTGATAAACGGTTTGGCCTTAAGAAGTAAGAAGTGACTAGCTATTAAATATTTCACACATATTAAGGATACATGTGACGAGACAATTAGACTTGAGTAGCATATTGTTTATGTAAATGATATGCTATGTTATTTTAGTGACTGAAATGAAACAATCTGTTTGAGATATAGCAATACAAATTTAAAGCTTGACCATTTATTGTTTTTTTTAAGCATGTGTGATGTATTTCTTATATGAGAACAGAGACAGATTTTGGAAGCAATGCTGGTAGCAAAGTATGAACAGTAATAGTCATCATTTACAGGAAACAAAAAGCAGGTAAAAGTGTTTTAGGGCATGTTTATCTGACTGTGTGGTTTTGGAAAGTTTTTAGCACAGATGATGATGTGGTTAAAATTAGGGATGCCCAGATCCAATCATGTCATCAGAAATCGGGCCCGATCACGTAGTTTCAGACTCGATTGGAATCGGACGTTACCTTTCGATCATATATATGTATATATACTCTTATATATATGTATATGTGGCACAGAGTTAGACCTCTTTCTTGACTTCACACAGAAACAGCAATGCATTTGGCATGACATCACTTTGTTGCAGAGACGCTATAATGCTGGCAAAGTAGAACACAGAAACAGCTTGAAGCAAAAATTGTGAATATGTCTGCAGTCTGAAGGTATTATAAAAGTTGTTGATGAGATATGTAAACTTGAGATATGTAAACTTGGGATTGCTGCCAGGTATTTTAAGTTGAGGTGCTATTTGTAAAGAATTTATGTTATTTATTACTTGATTGTTCAAGCTACCTCACAGAAGTGCTCTGTTTGTTAACAGAGTTGTTGAATGTTAAAATAAATTAAATAAAAAATAAGGAACATCCTGGATCTGTTTCGTCACAGTATCAGTAGACACTCAAAATCAAATTATTAAGACTTGGACTCAAGGGCAAAAAAACCCGATTGGGACATCCCTATAGTTAAAATGATAGTAATATGTATGCCAGGCCAGTAGGTGGCAATGTCACTTTGTGAAGAAACATTACACTGATGCACAATGATGGTCCTGAAGTCCACAATTGTTATTTTGGTTCGTAAGTACATATTTATAGACTACATATAACACACGTGCGCATGGTGTCGCCTTTTTACCACAAAAAAGTTTTTTTTTTGTTGTAATTTTTGTAGTATAGACCATTCTGAGGGATGTAAACAATAACAATGGTCCTGTCGTATTTTCCGTTTTACATTTTAAATTTCCATAGCTTCTGAAGCCGTCTTTCCACTGCACACGACAAGCGACAGATTGGAAGTAATTTATTTCCAATGGACAGTAGTGCAGGAGTTGCGTCGAGTTCCAATCATCTTCATATACAAAAAAATTTGGATCCGATTTGAGCTGCGGATATGTTGAAGTATATTTGAACTTCTGCGACAAGACCGTCTACTCGAGATAAGAAATACATTTTATTTTCGTTAATTTTTTAATCAGAAAAAAAGTCTATATTTACTTTTTTTTTTACTTTATTTTATACTAATAAAAAATTATATTCATAAATGAGTAATAAAAAATATAATTTTTTTATATTGTCTCTACATTCCCTTCAAATGTTTTAGCAGTCTGTGAGTCTCTAGTATTGTATTCATTCAGCCATGGTGAATGCACGAAGAGTAAAGGCCCTTGCTCTTGCATTCCTTTATTTCGGACACCGCGAGAACAGTTTCTCTCCCATGATGCACGACAAAACTGAAAATTCTGTGCGACTGCCACAAGGGGGCGTAATCCAACAGTCATTTACAAATGCAGTGTGCAGTGGAAAGGCGGTTTGAGGGTCCAAAAAGAGCCACATATTGATAATTAATGTTATGATAGTTGTTATAACATCAAGTTATGATTGAATCGTCTCTTGTTACAGATATAAAATAGTTTGACAACAAGCAGGAAATGTTCATTGGCCATTGACATCACCACATTGAAATTGTACATAGAGGTGATGATTTTTAAAAACTTTAGCGAAAAAGTTTTCATTTTCAGGCCCTTCAGTATGCCACTGTTGTGTAAATGAACAACCAAAACAAGTTTTCCATTTGAATTACTTGAAAATGTCAAATAAACATACCCTAAATCTCTCATTCAACAAATACATAGCTTTGCCATTTCAACAAGCATCCCACTGCTGTTGTACTAATTGAGTGATTTTCAGTTAAGCAATATTAAATAATTTACATTGTAAGTTTAACAAAAAACAAAAAACTTCAATTTTTTTTTCTTCAAAATGTGTGATACTTATACAGTATATACATGCCTTGAGCTAAAGCAAAGGTTATGAAGTTGTCAAGAATCTTTTAATGTCAGGTAAGATGATAAAAAATAATAATAAAAAACAATTTCCCCCACCAATATTTAGATTAGCTAATATACAAACTTCATGGAATTAGGGATCCCCAAAGTCTAACAACAATTTTCACTAGTTACCACATTTAGCAGATATATTATACAGCCTTAGCCAGGTTGTCTATTCATTGTAGAAATCAACAAAAGAACAGAAAAGAGACCATAACTTCATGAACACCATCAACGCAAACTTCAGTTAATCTGATGTCCAGTTTGGGTTATGAAAATCGAAGTTAGCTATTTGTACATCGTGATCGCTGCATTTTTGAATTGATGTGAGTCATTTTGTGCTTATTTGTTTGGACTAATATGTGGGATGAGCAAGTGAGTGACACATTGTGTGCATTGGCAGCATTCTCTCAATGTTTGTGAAATGTTCAGGTTTGCATAAAAGGTTGTTTGAGATCTTTCATGGACCGATATCGATCTGAGCAGTGATGTGAAAGTTTAAGAGCACTGAAATAGTTGCACACTACTTTTGTTATCGCCTTCTGTGTTATGAGATTTCTTGTGTTGGGCACAGCGGTTGTGTAAACAGCTGAAAGGATGACATATTGGATGGTTACCACCTCATCCGTGAATCTGCTGTGTATGGGGAGGTCTTTAGGGGGGCTAATCAGTGCAGAGATACACAAAACTGTCCAAACAGTGGCGAGGCATCATCAAACTACACAAACACACAACAGGGCTTGCTCTTTCTTCGCCTGGTTGCTAATTTACTAAATTCACTATGGTTTTTTCGGTGGCCGAAGTTGGTTAACCTAACCGCTTGACCAAATTCAATAATACAAGGTGATTTTTTTTTTTTTTTGGGTGGAACACACTGAGACCTTCTGTGGAGCTATTCGTTTATCAATATCTACAGTTCAAGTACAAAATACTGATTTTAGCCATAGTGTGAGCTGTCGGTTTCACATCATGTAATGGTAATTTGGAAAATGGAGCATTTCTACATACCGATAACATTATTAACACCTAAAAATCTGTAGAATAAAAAGGGAACCTCCCTCACTTCAAGTCTGAGTATATTTTTACTACTGTACATCATTTTTTTGGGGAGAAACATCACAATTAATGGATTCAGCATGAATCACAAACAAAATAAAAGTAGAAATTATTAAAAAATAACAGAGCACAAAACATTTCCCATAAATCATAACGCTGAAGATAAAAAGCAAGCAACCAATCAGAGAGGCCTGACAGAAAACATGAAGGCATTGACTGAAATTCAGCGGACGTCTGTATATTTAGGCACTGTGAGAGGATGAAGGGCGAGTCCTTACTGAAGAATGGCTGCGGATTTTTTTTTGTTTTCATATTTGGAGACATTTTTGTACTGCTTTGGGGTATTTTACAGCTATATAATGATTACAAAAGGTGACATCTTCAGCAAATAAGTTGCTCATAAAAAGTAGCAGGTGAGCTGTTATTGAAAAAGGCTAAAGAAAACCAAACCAGTATGAAAAAAAAAATGAACAGATAAGAAATGTGAAAAGAAGCTTCCGCTGCTTTCTGAAGAAGTTCCTACACGGTGCAGGGAAGGAGGGAAGGAACGAGAGGACAAAGAGAGAGAGAGAGAGGAGCGCAGTGCCACTTGCAGTCTAAATGAAATACTCTTTCTTCTCTTCTGCGTGTGCGTGGTTGCCGTCAGCATTGATGATGGCTGTGTCTGCGTCCGGGGCGTCATCCGCTCCTTTGGCTTCATTTGTCAAGTATGTGCCTGGAAAAATACACGGCACACATCAGCAATATGATGGAGACTTCAAAATGCCAAGTAAATTACTACTGTAAGAAAAAAGTACTATTGATAACAAATAAAAATTACTATTATAGAAAGTAATAGTATGTCTTTTAACTCTTTCCCCACCATCATGGCCATCATGTGTCTGAAGCATCGTCTAACTCATAGTGTATGCTTGACATTTTATTCATTTTCATAGTTATAGGCTGGTGAATGGTGAACATGTACATAATTCATCTGTTGCTTGATTTATAGATCTGGAGATTTTTCAGAAGATGCATAATTCTAATCAAGGTGTTCCAACAAAACAATATGTTCAAGACTACAAGACACTAGTAGTCTTGAACACCTTGATTGGTTAGATCAGCTTTTTTTTTTGGGGGGGGGGTCACACTTTACAATTAGGTTCATTAGTTAATGTTAATTAATGCATTTACAAACATGAACAAACAATGAACAATACATTTACTACAGTATTTATTCATGTCAGTAAACGTTAGTTAATCAAAATACAGTTGTTCATTGTTAGTTCATGTTAACTCACAGTAAATTAACTAATATTAACAAGCATGGACTTGGAAGTTAATAATGGATTAGTAAATGTTCAATTATGATTAATAAATGCTGTACAAGTGTTGTTCATCATAAGTTCATATTAGTAAATGGATTAACTAATGAACCTTATTGTAAAGTGTGACCTGTATTTGATTAAGGTTGGTGCAAAACTGTGCTGAGCTGGGGCCCTCCAGGAATCGAGTTTGAGACCCATGCTGTACTGTATAACAGTAAAACATGGTGGGAAAGCTTTTTGTGTCATAAAGTCACAAGTTAAATTCTGTTCATGGGTGAAAGAGCTGCACAATCATAGTTAGAAAATTCTGTCAATGGCATGGAAGTCTTGTCATAAATAAACGGTAAAACAATACCTGTGCCAAAAATCACATGCTATTAAGTATATGTTGTTATGAATAAAAAGAATTAGGACATTCTATCCACTTTATATACTGTTCTTAGCATACTTTAGACCTATTTCTTTGTTGCGGCATGGAGGGTGTCAAAGTGACCAGCCTCTTCTGGTAGAATGCTTAGAACTTACATTTAGAACTGTCATTAGCTAGAACAGCATTCTCAACTGGTGGTTTTGGATCCAAAACTAAGAGGCAAAACCGTTTTGAGTGGGTTACGAAGTGTTTTTATTATGTACTTTTTTTTTTGAAAGATATTGAAAGTTTGTTAAAAGTTGTTTATGATTCTGTCAGATGCGGTTCAAGTGCTAGAGAAAAAACATTCTCCTAAATCAGTGTCTGGCATCAGATAAGATGTTGAAAAACAGTGTCAGTGTTATCAACCTGTCAGCTGTTATTCTGTGCTCAGCGGACTCTTTAAGTGCACACACATATATCACATCTATTATAAAGAGCAAACCATATAACTGGCATGCAATTTAATAAGTATGTAATTTTCTAATATGACCAATAAAAAGACATTATTGATAATGCTTATTTGCATGTTGATTCTATTAATTGGGAGAGGTTTGTTTCGTTTAGTTAGTTTGTATTGTGTATTTACCATAGTATGTCTTTTTCTGTCATTAAAATGGCACTTTATTTTTATTCTGTGCCGTTCTTTCATTTATAGTGTTAATGTAGTGGGATGATACGTGCATGTCTAACATTTTAATAAATTACATTTGTTTGAATTGGTTATATGTTTGATCTCTTTAGCGATGACAATCGGCTCTAAATCAAAAGTACAAGATACCATCTGACGATGAGGGTAAAAGACAGCAGCTTGCAGCATTTGATGTCCATTCCCATAACACTGCATTTTTTAAATAATTAGTCTCGGAGATGGCGCTGATCAACAGCAGTATTAGGTCAATGATGTTAAAAGCAAGTAAAATAGATTAACACTATTGTTGGAAGCTGTCTAAATGTGACTCTTTGTAAAGCATAATTAATAATTTTGAAATCAGGAGATTATAAAAAATGTCTTTAATAGAGAAGTAGGGAATGTTTGATGAAAAATTTCATCAATGGTGACAAAAAGATTGTCTTAAATTATAGAAAAAAATCAATCAGTGCAGTGTTAATTTTGTCAAAATATGTGTTGCCCATAACTTGACAGAAACAGAAACTTGACAGTTCCTCTGCACCACTAATGTGACTGAAAACTTAAATTTACATGCTCTGATGTGCTCATTTAATAAATGAACAGTGCATGATTTTTGCTGAAAAAAAGATGAGAATAATATGTAGTCTAATAGATACATTCTCCAACATTAATTTTTGTGTGTATTGCGCTACTCATTTATTAGATTAGATGAGCCGATCGGAGCAGGCACATTCAGACCTGCTACAAGTTTCTGTTTATGTCAAGCCATTTTCACTGACGAAATTAACACTGCATCAATGGCAGGTAAACTAATCGCCAACATGATTACATCAAGTAGAACATGTTCTTGGATAAACATCTATGCGGATCCTTGGAACAACATTCCAATCAGCCAATCAGGGATACGTTTACAGTTTATGTTAAGCATATGCTTAGTTCAGACTGTACGATTTAGTAGGTACGTCACAGATGTTTTCACACTGCATGACTATCTGGGCTGGCGTCCCATTGCTGCTGTGTTTACACTGCAAGATGGATCGGGAACAGGGGGTATTACACTACATGACTTTACATCAGGAAGAAACGTTATCTTGGTTTGCAAACAATGTCTCACAACCAAACAAGTGAGAAGTGACATGAAAACAACGCAAGGTCACGTAGTATATATTTTTTATTAACTAAATAATGAGAAAGAAGTGGTATAGAAAATGTACTTATTTTGCTCAACTGGCTTTTGAATGGTATTAGCAATTTCTCTTCAACTTTTTTTTTTTCTTTTTCAACCCAGTTGTGGTATTGCTCAGATGACAAACAGACACAAGTGCCCCTGCCAAATTTACACTAGTTTTTCCTCCATTTCTTGGGTCCTAATGGACAGAAAAGTAGGCCTTTTAACTTTATCCCAACCTACCGCTGGCCTGCAGAAACCCATGCTAGTGGATGCTGCTCTTTCATTAGCTGTAGCTCAATCGCAATGTTGTTTTCAATCAGAACACATTTCACATGGCATGATTTTGAATTGCTGACAGGTCAAGATATTTAGCACGTCAAATAGAATGTCACGGGTGTCGGCGACTCATCTGCGATTCTCTCAGATCGCGTCTTTGATAGTTCACACTGTGTAATTTTTACTTGTGTGAACAAGCACCGATTTTCCTGTGATTTCAGACATTTGTCGGTGATTTGTCAAAACCTGTCGATGAGTCAAAATCAAGGCTAAAATCATACGGTCTAAACTCGACATTAAGCTTACAGGTTTGTACACTTCTACATGATTCTTATACAACTATTATTCCTCTCTGATTTTGGGAATGATTTGCAGTTATGGTTGGGTTTTAGGGGAGGGAAAATATATGGATTACATTTTCCTACAAAAATTATGTTTAAGGATCACCACAGATGTTAATCCAGGATCGCATTGTACTTGGCAAATCATGACATGCTAAATTAATTGTTGTCATAAATGTCAGAAATTGTATGTAACAGACGCTAAAATTAAAAAAGCTCAGCAGCCATTGCTCAATTTTAAGCCTCAAGCAATCCTTCAGAAATCAGCGTATCTGCCATGTTAGTCATTAAAGAAAAATCTCACCTTTATGTCGTGCCAGGTAGCGTCCCAATACAATAATTAAGCACAAAGTAGCGAACACGACGACAGCAACGATTCCACCGATTAAAGCGTGATCTGTGGCGCGTTTCAACTCATTAGGATCTGCAGAAGAGAGAGAAAGAGATAAAGCATTGTTAGTGACCTTCCTCACTTTATCATACTTTACCTTCAGAAACATTTGAAGGTTGACAACAAAGTTTTAGCCTTGTCTTGTCCGCTCAAATGAAGTTTGGTTTTGTCAAGAAGTACTGACAGATCAAGCCATATGGTGGTGTGACAGGAAACAAAGCATGCCTAGAATAATGACGAACACACTTCATCATTGTATGCCAGCAACAAACAAACAGTACAAGTCCTTTCTCAGGGTCACTAATGCTCTCGGCGTCTTCCAGTAATGCTGTGAGTCAGCTCCTTACGTGAATAATACCAGTCAGATCCTCTTTTCCTTGTATTTTTGGGTAAATTAATAGAAGACAGAATAACAGGACAATCTTTTCAGCTTTGGCTGTCCATGCATTTTGAACACATAGAGTAGTGGAAAGCTTTCTGCGAAAGACACGACCTGCTGTTCAAATTGTAGGTAACGTCATTTCATCCCCATCCAGACAATGCTCCTGAATGAAGCTCTGAGCATATTGTTCATTTATAAGATGGGTCCATCACCGAGCTGCAGTTCTTTATTACGATCCCGCTTAGTGCCATTTGGAGTGGTATATTATAATTGACAGCATGCGTTGCATCTGCCACAGAGTGTGCGTTTAATCCGGCCTGTGCTTTGTGCTGCGGGAGCTTCCTAATCACTGCCTGCAATTACTGTATCAGCCGCACAAAGCCGGGATAAACTCAGGGCCAGAGAGCCATTCAAACAGTCCATCAGCTCTCATTTCAGTAATGGAGAATCCCACCTCGCATCGACGTCGGCTCCATCCCTCTGATTGACATCTCATAGGCTCTCTCAATAATAGCGTTTCTTCTTTTCTGTTGTGTTTACAGGAGGAGTATAAAACCTACAAGCTGCATCTGACTTCCCCATGACAATCAATCACAATAAAAAAACAAAATATGTGCAGATCTCTATCACCCTTTTAGCGGCTTGCTGAAATATGAAATGTGGAGCGGCTACTCGTATCTGACAGGCACATGTTTCTGAATTTCCAACGGTGAAAGGCTGTGGTATTAAAGTCTCTCAATTTTTATGACATCAATAAATCAAACTTAAATCCCCAAAAGTATCTTATTGGAGCCGCACTTGGGACTTGAGGCTATCAAGCCGGTTCGCCATTAACCAAAATAGTTTTCACACCGAACCAAAAAAGCTACTAATGTCTATTAAACTATGAAAAGTAAGCAAGAATGCTAATTTTCCTTCACTGGCTGTGCTGGTGTGTTTTCAGACACTTTTGTCCCTGAACGTTAGACTGTGAATCTCAAGTACATCCCTCAGTGTTGTGATAATTAGCCCTTCTCTGTCCTCGCTCTATTTTTATCAGGGCGCAGTGGGTTTGCCAGGCTGAGTGGCGTCCGAGTGCCAGTCCATTGACACCACGAGAGGCCTGTAATCTCAGACTGTATTAAGGATCATATTTGCAGTCAGAGTGGAGATGTTGCATAGTTCATTTCATTAGTCGAGTCAAAACAAGAGTAGTTTACAGCTCCAGCTCTCACACTTTTCTAGTAAGTGAGTTATACAGTAGCTTTAAGAGTGGATACAATCTTTTTTATAGGATTTTCGGAATTCTTTAGACAAAGAATATTGGTAACACTTTACATTACAGGACACAGAATTAATGTTAGTTATACATTTACTAATAGAAACAAACAAGGAACAATGCTTGTACACCACTTATTAGTCGTAGTTAGAGCCAGACAGAATCTGCTGACATATATTTCTGCTCAGAATTAAAAAAAGAAAATCTGCAGATTTCAGAATGATTAATACCTAAAGGGCCACGAAACATCCAAAACACATTTTTTTTATGTCTATAATCATATATGTTGCTAGAAACACCAGCAGGACATATATATTTTTAGCTAACAGGTGAAAATAGGTTATTTTTGCTTTGTTTGGAGTACATTATTTCTTCTGGCATGAAGATTGTCTGTCTGTATCAGCCGGTACAAAGTGACATTGAGTTTTCAGGACATCTGTTCATTAAATTATGAGAAATACTTGGTTCGATCCAATCAGCACGCTCTATTGTGAATGAGACGCTACTTCCTTAATATGCATGATTTAGCTTTGAGGGTGACGCAGTGGCACAGTAGGTAGTGCTGTCGCCTCACAGCAAGAAGGTCGCTGGTTCAAGCCTCGGCTGGGTCAGTTGGCGTTTCTGTGTGAAGTTTGCATGTTCTCCTTGCGTTTGCATGGGTTTCCTCCGGGTGCTCTGGTTTCCCCCACAGTACAAAGACATGCGAAACAGGTGAATTAAGTAGGCCAAATTATCCGTAGTGTATGAGTGTGTATGGTTATTCCCAGAGATGGGTTGCAGCTGGAAAACTTATTTTATTTAATTGATTTATGACATGATTTATTAATGAACTTATGATTTATAAATGATGATTTATAAATGAATGATTTATGTTCTTATCACTAGCATTGATATATTTTAACAAACAAATTAAGACACACACGTACGCAACCACACACAAAGTGTCAACTTCAAAAAACTTGTAAAATGGTTAAATGTTGTGGTAAGCATTGTCGCCTCACAACAAGAAGATCACTGGTCCGAATCCCAGCTGGGCCAGTTGATTTCTTTGTGGGGTTTGCATGTTCTCCCCATGTTCGTGTGGGTTTCCTCCGGGTGCTCCGGTTTGTTTACCACACAGTCCAAAGACATGCGCATGCCCATAGTGTGTGTGTGTGTTTGAATGAAAAGGTGTATGGGTGTTTATATATATATATATATATATATATATATATATATATATATATATATATATATATATATATATATATATATATATATATATATATATATATATACATACATACATACATATATATATTTATATATATATTTATATTTTTATATATATATATATATATATATATATATATATATATATATATATATATATATAAATATAAATATGTATATACACACACACACACACACACACACACACACACACATATTTGCCACCTCATCTTTCCTTTTGCCTTCATTCAGTTTGAATGAATTCCTCTCCACACCTCCTGTACTCTGCACTCTGACTTGTGCTCAAATCATCAGAGTGTTTGTCCGCAGACATGCAGTGAGCTCAACATAGCAGGATCCACCAGCAGACAAGTGATATGTTTCCTCTCCCCCAGCACACATTATCTTTTAATAAGGCCTGCGACAGTCCTTCCCTTATGATTTAACACTGAAGCACCGCACGCACATTCCTATTTTAATATTCATAATTTCATCCCCTGGCCCCCGCATTGTGTGGCGCAGGCAAATGTAACAAATTAAAGGCAATGAAACCGCATCGCTCCGACGGGGTGGGATATAAACTCGCCAGCGGCACGTCTGAGAAGAGCTTTTCAATCCGGCTGTGGCTAAACTACTCTGAAAACTGCAACAACACCCAGCGCGCAAACCCCAGCAGTCACATGAATTCTTAAAGGAAACGGTTCCAGTGGAGAAACATGCAGTCTTTTAACAAATCCACGGGGCAGGGGGGTGAAGAACAATCCTCGCTGGGCGGCCATGTTGAGCTCTTGTCAAGATGACATTTCAAGGTGAGCGTTACCATTAACTCCACATGCTAATTCCAGAGACTAGCTGGGTGATTGTTGCGGTAATCGCTGAGATATTTGTATAAATGCCCTACAGGGTGATGATGAGTGTAGAAAACGGACGTCAACGCTTCGCTGATCTTCTTTACGCCATTGAGCCATTGAAGGACAGTGACAGAGAAAGTGCTGAACTGGAAAGCTTCACCTTCATGGTACAATCGAAGACTGAAAATGAACATTTACTGGACGAACGCTGATGTGCTTCCAAACTGAAAGGTGCAAAATGATGGCTGGGCTACCGGAAGAATTGTAACGTATCAAAAAACACCACCATGGTTTAGTCTATACGGGAGGCAAACTGAATGGAAGTATGAAAATCCAGCACAAGCCATTCAATGGCATTTATGATTTGATTGCTGTAATGCATGATTTGCTCTGAGTCTCGGATTCAGACGTTCCACCACAATCAACCAGAAGCAAACCAAATTACGCATAAATTGTCAAATGCAGTGGAATGGAAAGAAGGCATTATTAACCAAATTATGAGTTTAAGTGTAAGCTCATTAGACTTGATTAGGAACTCGGCTGGATATTAAGCTGTTTACCATCAGATACATCAACATTAGTCCTCTCTATCTGGAAACATCTGCAAACATCCGCCTTTAAATGAATTGTTGACTAATTTAAGGTACAGAATAATAATATTTATATTAATATTTTTTTGCTTATGTATTTGCATATTTTAGATGTTCCATATTTTATGTGATAATTTTATGTAATACATATTGAAAGGGGATGTGTTCGAACATATTGCTTAAAAATGTTTATCATTATAAAATATGCAATGATTAAGCCATTTGCAGGTAAATTGATTCAACTAATGGTGTAAGTTTGGGGTGGAACTGTTTGTTTCAGCAATCAACAGGAGAGGTGAGGAGGGGTTTTTGTGGTGATTTCATTGGCACAGAAATTAGACCCTCTTCTACCAAACCATGTTTGATATAGAGATAATAATAATAATAATAATAATAATAATAATAATAATAATAATAATAATCATTCCTTTTCTTTTCGGAATGAACCGCCAACTTATCCAGCACATGTTTTACACAGCGGATGCCCTTCCAGCTGCAACCCATCACTGGGAAAAACCCTTACACACTCATTTACACACATACACTTTGGACAATTTAGCCTACCCAATTCCCCTATTCCACATGTCTTTGGACTTGTATGGGAACCGGTCCGGAGTACATGGAGAAAACCCATGCAAACACGGGGAGAATGTGCAAACTCCATACAGAAACGCCAACTGACCCAGACGAGGCTCAAACCAGCATCCTTCTTACAGTACATAAATAGAGAAGATGATAAAATACAAAGACAAGATACAGAATGTAGTATGCGGAATAAAGAGTAAGCTATTTTGAACAGATGAGTTTTAAGTCTGGATTTAAACAGAAGGAGAGAGTCAGTGTAATGAGTATTGAATGGGTATGTGTAAAATAAGTATTGAATGTCATGGTTTCTCCTGGCAACTATATTTTTAACAGTGCTGTTGACATGACATGTACCCAGATTTTGGTTTAAAAATTCCAAATATCCAAATAAAACAACATCACTGGCGATTACAACGGACTACAGAAAGCGATGATACTGAACTACTGAAATGTATTTCATAATTTGTATAATGACAGTTTCATGTAGGGAGAATGGAGTCACATGCATTGCTTATCTGTGATTCTGTGATTTTTCCTAGGCTTCAACAGAATCTAAAATTTCTTGATGGCTCTGTTTTTTTTAATGAACTTTGATCTTTAGTTCTAATGTTCTATTGGTTTCAGATCAGGTGATTGGCTGGGCCATTCTAGCAGCTTTATTTTCTTTTCTGAAACCAGTTGAAAGTTTTCTTGGTTGTGTTTGAGATTATTGTCTTGCTGAAATGCCCACCCATGGTTTAATCTTTATCATCTTTGGGACTGAAGCAGATAATATTCATTTATGATGAATAGAGGCAGACTAGCTTTCTAACTCTCGAGAAATTTCATCTGCTGTCTGCGCTTTCTATGGATTACTTTGGTTATTACCAACATCTGTAATCCAACATATTTAACAATTTATTAAGAATTAAATATTGCAATTTCTGAACAATGGAATTTGTATTATTATTACTACTTTTGAAGTGAATTCTTCTGAACGATGTTTATTTATTTCTGCCACAATTTCAGTGTGTGTGTGTGTTCATAATATAATTTACATTTTTATTTTTACTGACTCGTAAAATTTCAGTAAAAAAGTTAAATTTATGTCCTCATAGTGAGACAACATACACTGAAAACAGTGCTGATAATGTGTTTATTCCCACAGACACACATGATCTTTGTGGTTTAATATTCGCACACACTTGTCCACATTGTGATTTGATTAGGTGTTCTGCACTACTTTTGATTCATTCATCGGAAATTTTCTAAATTCAGTGACACGGCTATTCCATCCACATTTTCATGGCTGAAATCATAGGGCGCAGACACACAAGATTAATGCTGACCTATATCAAGGTTTCATTTTACAGTACAATTTTCGCCCATTCTGTGGAGGAAAAGCATTTTTCTCCATTTATTGACCATTCAGAAAGCTACAAGAGCTGAAAAATTGCCATTGAGATGAATAGGAATGTTAACAGAAGACTTTCTCTAGGTATTATAAGCATTCTCTGCACCACAAGCCCTCAGAATGAGCTTAATAAAACATCCTACACACATTTTATGAGTACTTTACAGTCTCTTAAACAATCTAAAAGCACAGCATTGGCTGATTTCCCAGTTAATGGACATTATAGTGTCCTTTCTTTCTAGGAAGGCATATGAATATTCTGCCTCGCACTTGAAGAGCCTATAGTTTATATTCACTTTCTCTACATACAAGCTTAGTTTTATTCATAACAAACCGCCAGCTGTAAAAGCCAGCCAATTAAATAATATCCAGGGTCTCTAGGACTCTGTAAATAAATATATAAAGATAAATAATGGCTTAATGCACTGCTTAATAAATCAATTATTCTCCATTTTCTGCTGAGATGGAACATTTGACAATTGTGTCTAATGGAAAACTGTTACCAGGAAGAAAAGAGGCAGTTGTTTTTGAGTTATGGCTCACATAGGGGGCCATTCTGAGAAATAAACGTTAAGCATCCAAATCAACCAAGACATCCACTCTCTATCCAAGCAGAAATAAAAAAGCTCCCTGTCTGTCTTTCACATCCCTTTGCTCTGCACAGCAGCCTCTTAAATGACCTGTTAGTCTGTAGAGGGCTGATTTACATATCGGACGCTCTTGAGAGATGGACTAAAGCCAAACAGGGGCAAAGGTGGACCGCTGAGTTGGTCAGCATAGTTTAATTAGATTTTCAAAACAAATTACAGCTTTTAATAGTGTTTAAAAAAGGGTCCGGAGAGAGACAGAATGATTTAACCCAAACTGAGTGAAAGAGGAAAACAAAATACAGGTGTTCTCCACCAAGAAGCACGAGCCGACAAATTCCAGAATGATTTGGAGATGTTACACTATAACATTTATAATTAGGACATCATGCTTCAAAGTTGATCTGCGGTGAATGCGGGGAAATGGCGAGAGTGTTCATTTCGGCAAATTAAAGCAGCTCGAGGCTTCCAGAGGATTACTTAAAGTGTCTCCTTTCCACGGAAACAAAATGAATGAAGAGAGTCTTATTCGTAATTCATATTCGATGGCAGAGTTTAATGATTTTTCTTTTTTTCCCTTTCCTGTTATATTTTAAATTGTTGCAATAAGTCTTCCCTCGACATGACTTAATGTGACAGATCATCAATAACCATGCTGCGTGACCGAGGAAAAAGACCTTTGCATTACATTTTAATTCCTCCTGTGTTGTGTCATTTTCCGAACGGAGAGCGAGGAGGCACTCAGGACTCCTGTCTCAATATTTAACTGACCCTCCAGGGACACGGCAGCTCAAACTTTGACTTATCCATTTAAACAGAGCCGCTTTCAGCTGCTGTCCTCTGGCAGCCCCTCTAAGGAAATGCTTTTTCATCCTGGATCACACCTTTCCTAGAGTTCAGATCAATAATTCCGAAACGCTCGTTGATATGAAGTTCAAAATCATTTTAATCCTTCTACTCAGAATCAGCAGCCAGATGAATGAATACTAGAGCATATCTCTCTCTCTCTCTTTGCTTCTTAAACCTTATTCTGGATTCAGTTTTTTTGGTATACTTAATTGTAGAAATGTCCATACAGATTCCAAAGGCAGATACTGATTAGATTAGGGCCTGTTTAATGGACTTTGGGGGTTTTACAATGTAGTCACATGTTGATCGGTCATTTTTTTATGTCTCAGTATTTGGACTTTGGTCACATGGTCAAGAAAGATACAAAATAGGTGGTAAACTTTGCTCTGGTCTCTTTTCCTGCTCTGCTCTGCTTCTCTCTCGCTCTGGAGTCTATCTTCGCTGACTCTACTGCTATCAGGCTCTCTATGGCCCTGTTTACTATTACGTTTTAGTTTTAAACCATAAGTTTTGCTATGGTTATGCCATCCATCCACATTATGCTGGAGCTTTCGAGTCGACATGTTAACTTACACTAACCCTAATCCTAACCTTAACCTTAACCCCAACCTTACAGTCTACTTATGATCTAATGAGAATTAATTGGCATGTAGATGCAATGTAATTTATATTCAACAAATGGACCATCAAAATAAAGTGACTGTAAAAAATTTACTGTAGTTGGATTGCTCTTAAACTCCTAGGTTTGCTTTCTGCATTTGAACCGTGGCAACAAGCGTAACTGATCTATCACCATTGTTGGTCAATATTGTGTTACTAATAATGCGTTAGCGTAATGCATGACTTTTCACATTAACTAATATTATAATGCATAACTGTCGTTATCTTTAGAATATGATGCGTTTGTCCATTACTTGGTAAGTTTTTGGCTGCAGTCTTGCTCACATCTTTCTGTTTACAGCGGTGACGCATTGTGGGACTGGTGGATGCCAACAAACCACCGTGAAGAAGACACATCATTTATGAGGTGCCAAACTGGACAAAAGTAAGCGAAAGCAGAGACCAAATGTGCGCGAGGTACACCAAGTGTGCGCGCGAGAGAACGCGAGTTCGCAGGAGAGAGACCGGTTGCGTGCATAAGAGGACAAGTGTGCTCGCTAGAGAGACTATTAACATTACTATTATTAATTACAATTACTAATACTACTATGTTTGTTGTTTTCTTAATAATTTGTAATTTTGTAATAGTTTTTGTGACAAATTTCTGTTATATTTAAGAACATGTTATTAAAATGTATAGTGTAATATTGCGCTGAAAAATGCTCATTTATTTTTTTATTGTTAAACATATTTTTGCAGTTGTTATTCAACAGCAGATTTTGCACTTTGAATAAACACAGCTTTACTTTCCATAAGTTGCTGACATAAAATGTTTAATTTTTGGTCAGTTTTAAAATGGCTCATAGATTTCATTTTTTGAGCAGCTGTTATGTTTTTGTTTTGTTTAGAATTTCTAAAATGTATGGTTATCTATAAAAGGTGCTGAGTTTCACCAAACTGATTCTGAATGATAAATTAGATTATACTTTCATTTATTTATTTTTCTAAAGATTTTGTGTTTGTTGCATATTGTCACTTTTTTCAAACTCAAGCTGTGAAGGAACATGTTTAAGGGTTAAATACAAACCTTTATGATGCCGAAGCAAATTTAGTTTTATCTTTTTTGTTCCTGAAAATATTTTTCAGCTGGTTTATCAACTTTATTATTTAATTATTTAATTTTTTTTTTTTTGTGTGTGCTGCTAGTCTGTTTAAAAAGTACTTTTAGTTTAAGTTTGTCTTGTATTTTAGTTGTGAGAATGCAAATTAATAAAACTGTGAAGTTGATCAATAGTATTTTCCATGCAGCACTGAAGTGACATTAATGGAAGCATTAAAAAAGCATTCTTTGGAAAAGTAATTAAAAAAATGACTTTTAACAGTAATGCATTACTTTTTGGTGTAAGTAATTGATAAAGTAAAAAAAGTTTTTTTTTTGAATGAAGTAACTAGTAACTGTAACTGGCTATTTTAACACAACATTGCCTATCCCAAAATGCATTTTGTGTCATACCTAATTATAACCAAAATATTCAAATTTCAGACAAAATGTGGTTGGGGTTAGCTTTTGTACGTTAAAAAGACAGATAATGTGACATTTCGATTTTTAAACATTCCTATTAATGTTTCCTTTAAAAGGAAGAAACTATATTATAAATTTTTTTCCTACCAAAAAATAAATCTACAAACTTCAGCACAAACTTCTCTTCAGCATTTTGCTTCAATTTTACATCAGTAACAAATGTCAAATGCATTAACAAACAATCTAAAATAATTGAAAAAAAATTGTAAGGCCTGTAAAAGCTAAAGCACTCAATTTGTTAATGGCATGTGAATGTTCAGTTCATAAAAAGTGCAGATAAAAAATGACGAGTACTCGGCAGTAATTTAAGTCACATAGAATCATGATAGGATTATTCAAGCAACACATTCGCAGCTACAAGTGTTCACATGTTCACAAAGTTCACATGACTTGAGGAAATAACTCAAACACGGCTCTAGACTTCTCACAAAGCACTAATTGGATGAACAAAGCTTTCCAAGGCGGCACGCATTGCTTGCAGACCAGGAACAAAGTGTTGGAACTTGCAAATGACTCTCTGAGGATTGCTCATTTGTTTGCTTCTTACTGGGACTACAGCCCATGAACGACACCGAATCCAGGCCACAACTGACAAACCCACGTCTTCCCATTATACTCCTGTGGTGCGGCCATGTTGAGTAATTGCTGGGTTTCTGGTCAACGCTTCAAGAAACATATGTTCACTCCACACTGCGAGACTCCTTGCAGGAAGCTAGTACTTTCCAGCCATGTATAACGTGTTTCTTTTGACAAAGGGTCTTGGAGGAATCCACAATGACCTACAGCGGAAATAATAGGACATAATTCCAAATAATTGGGATTTTTTTTCAAGCCAACATATTTCAAAAGCTTCAAAAACTTCAGTACTTCCAAGATAGCCCCTTTTCTGTTTATGTCCTGGAGTAAAATCCAATTAAGCTGGGTAATTCTTGGCAGACGCTGGACAAGTTGAAGAAAGTTTTGTAATAATTTGGCAAAACTATTGCGCTTTGTTGTCCTCTCTTTTCATTTCTGGCCTTGGCTAATGAACCCAAGCTCAGACCCTCCTTAAAACAGATAAATTTCTGCACTTTCTCCCTGTCCAAAGACAAAAGCATGACCAATCATTATCCCTATAAAAGTGCCTCTGTGGGACAATAACAGCGCAGGGGTCTACGGCAGGGCGCTTTCATGCTGATTATGAGAAGTGAGCTGTAAATATTTTAAAATTCTCAGCATCCCCAGTACTTTATTCAACCTTTCAGCTTCATAAGGTCACAGCTAATTTGCAAGCCATAAAAACCCATTTGGCAGATTTAGCAGGGATGGGAGACGCACTGATGGCATCGTCTGGTTCCCGTGTTTCTTTGAAGAAGAGTTATTATTCCCATTAAGCCCAGCAGAACGACGAGGCCAGAAATTCGCCGCTGGTACGCCCCCATTGATCGCAGGCAGGAGGATGAGCTGCTAATGCATTTAGAGAAATAAGATCTGTTAACACTGCAGACGTTCGGCATTACAAGCTCAGAAAGAAATCTGCTTGGACGGAGGGCATATGTGTGGTATTTCATCCTCACAAATAGCTGATTCAATTCTGCTTGATTCTGGTTTTAAACACAATGCAGTTGAAGCATAATTCCAGCAATACCTGGCAGAAAACAGGGATATCTTCCGGAATAGTCAGTCTGATGCCGGATCAACTTTAATCTTGCATCAAAGATCCACAAAATCCCATGTTTAGTCCAAGTTATCCTCAAATTTAACCGAGTGAGTCACTTTGAAGAATGGAACAGAGATAAAATACGAGCCCAGACGTTTTGTTTTTGTCCAAAGTTCCCTCAGAGTTGTACTAGCAGGCCTGTAACCCTCACAAGTGCCACGGAAATAGGGAGACATTCAAACGACCTTATGTGGAGTCCATGGGGAGGGCAAAATTTTTTTGGATACACCTTATAAATCACACTGTCTATATTTAGCTGAAGCATTCATAAACAAGAAACAAAACAGACCCTAATACCCCTGAGACTGGACGCTCACTGCAAGGATCTAGAGAACACTTATGTCACATGGTACAAATGTGCCTAGAGGCTTAACTGATGGGAACTGTTGTCAAGACCCTTAAAAGATATACAAACTCTTGATAGAGGATGGTTAAGGGAACCACAGTACCATTTAATTCAGACAATACTAACTCTGGATGGAGGATGATTATGAAACCATAGTGCCATTTAATTCAGACAATTAAAACTTGCTCCAAAACCAATATACTCTTGCTGATATTATGATTTACCTATGCAAAAACTAATGTCAGTGCTTGAAAGTGCAAGTTTTCCAATAAAATTGGAATTTCCTGAGGTAGCAGGTGTTTCCACTATTTGGCTGTATACAGATTACTAAGCACATCTTAGCACCACCATAGCACCACCCTGACTGCTATTTACAATAACTTTTTACAGAAATAAAAACCAATTGATTAAGATGGACATTGGATGACACAATTGTAAATTGAAATCTTCTGCTTTTCTGTATAAAGCCAAAGACTATAGAATACACAAGACATGTCACTCATGTAGTTTTGAATGGAGAAATTGTAACATCATAATGCGAATGAAGCCCGGCCTTCTAGTACAGGAGCCAATCAGTGATCGATATAGACTGAAGATTCTCCAGGAGAGGGGCTCTATACTGCTCAGTGTGTACCATCTTTTGTATAAGATGTTAAACCAAGGTTTTAAATTTCTGTGGTCATTTAAAATCCCAGGATGTCCTTCGAAAAAGAGTTGGGGTTTACCCCCTGCATCCTGGCCAAATTTGCCCACTAGCCTCTGCTCATCCTATATCCATCACATATCATAACTGGCTTCATCACTCTGTCTCCTTTCCACCAATTAGCTGGTGTGGTGTGGTCTGGTGCAATATGGCTGCTGTGACGTCATCCAGGTGGATGCTGCAAACTGGTCGTTGATGAGGAGATTACCCTAAAAATGTGTAAAGCACTGTGAATGTCCAGAAAAGCACTATATAAATGTAAGGAACTTTTACTTATTAAGTGATTTCAACAGCCTGCAAAATATCAAGTGTTTATTATGTATAATGTACAGGTTTTATGACACATTATTAGGAGTGTGTGTAAAATTCCTGAAAAAGTCCATAATTATTTTATTTAGTATTACCAAATGACTCGTATGGTATAACAAATGTCACAATTATAAATTTAAGATATGTTACATTTTGGGTGTGAAATATGCAAACTCCAAATGCGATTAATTAAATTAAAATTAATATCTAATCAATGCATTTGTCAAATCAATGCATTGATATAAAATCAATTGTGCATTTATGTAAAGCAATTGTTTTTAAGCTAATAGTGATATGTACAGTATTGGACGGTAGCGTTGCTACAAGTAGTGACGCTACTAGCTTAACTACATTTCTCAATAGCTAGCGGTAGCGTCGCTACATTCTAAATCAAATAGCTTTTTAGTAGCGAAGCTATTATTTTAAGCAAGTAGCACAGTAGTGTCCACACAAGCTACATTTACCGATAGCGGATCAATAAGTGATGGCATCGACATTCACGGAGCTGTGAGGCTGGTGTCTAGCTGATGAAAGTTAATCCATATAATGGCGAGAATGAAGATTTCTTCTTTTTTCTGTTTTACGGTGGTTGACAACAAAATTTTTGGTGCGTTACTGCCACCTCTTGCTCTGATCGTTGACGTCGCCAATCATTTAGGCCAACAAAAGAAATTTGCTTGCTGGAAAGATGACTGAGGGAGAGGAGTTATTTCTTAAGCAGAATTCCTTTTGATCATACCTCAAGAAGTACATGTTAAGATGCAATTACGTCAATTCTGTTGATGTGCTTAAAAAATGCTCAAAAAATACTTAATACTTAAAATACTTTATAATAATAATTTATTATTATTATAATTTATATAATTTATAGTAAGTACTATACTGTTTTACTATACAAAAGTAAAGTAGTACTCAAATTAATTTGTTGTGGTACTTTTTTATTAAATTAATTTTATTAAATTCCTTCATTTTATTAATTCAGGATAGTTACTAATGTCGTACAATCCATTAATAAAGAGTTGTAAATATATATATATATATATATATATATATATACAATAAAATGCTTATTCCTAAATATTTCCCTTTACAATAAATTACTAAAGTATTTTAAATGTGTAACACCTAGTTTTATGGCATTTATTTTGTTAAATAGTTTTTTGCTTAACTAGGCTTTTAGTGTATTAAGCTACTTTTTAAGTAGAGAAACTAATAGCTTGGCTCACTACATTTTCCAAGTAGCTTGCCTAACACTGGATATGTGCTTCAACAAATTTGATTGTCGGTTAAACAAAGATTTCGTAAAAATAACCTGGACAGTTATAACAGAACGAGGAGCAAAACACAGTCCCGATAACACACATCAATGCAGAGTCTGAAAAGAGGGCACCATATTGCTGCCTAGCTCGATAATGACTTTCTGGTTTCTGTAAAACCTCTGAGGTAGATAAATAGACAGCTCTTTTCAGCAGAGCACAAGCTCATCTACATTCATGGACCCTTCATAGGCATCTGAGAACAATCTCAGATACAAAACATTTACATTTCCTTCTAATTCCAAATATTCATACACCTTGCTTGCGACATGTGCTCATTTTAGACACTGACACTAAGAAAATACATGTGATATCTGAGATAAACAGGTAGTTTTTGCCCAGATACACTTTTAAAAACAATGTTTTATTTCAGATGGTCTTATATTTGACTTTGAAGCGATGAAACAATTTATAAAACTTCATCTAGTCGATTACTGTTTTCATGAGGAGCTTTATTGTTTAGTTGACTAGTCCCTACTGTCATCTGTGAGATCTGAATATTTATAAACTGCACTTTTAAACGAGAAGCACTTGTGTTCCTAGGGAAAAAGTAATCATCAAGTGGTATTTTGAGTGGTATGAGCAGTATTTTGTACTATTAAGGTGAAAGCCAAGTTTTGTAAAGTGTCTTAAATTCTACTTTTGTGCAGAAAATAACAGCATTCATATTTGAAATGACAAGCAAACAATGACATTTTCAGTTTCAGTTGAGTGAAGTTAAAGACACAGAAAGAGCTCAAACTGTCACAGCTGAGAAGCTAGAAATCATAGTTTGAAGGCAAGTTTTAGGAAGAGATAGGAGTTAAACAAGGACACATGAAGGTAGGGAGTGACTGTAGGGTTTAGAAACATTCTCCAGATGCCCTTGGAGCTGTAGGGTTCAGTCAGAGGAAACAGGCTTGAGGAATAGAGAGATATAGAGATGGAGGCATGTGAGGAGAAGGAGAAGGAGGAAGGGCAGTGGGGTTGTACAGTACCTCTGTTACCGGTGACAGCAGAATTGAGCTGCTTGGAGTCTAAGGGACCTGTGGTGTCTGGGAGGGTGGGTGCAGGGGAGGTGGTGGATGGTGACGGTGTGGTGGGGGCATCTGTTGTACACAACAAACAACCATTGAAGCAAAAAAGGGATGGACAAAAGACAAAACAACAGTGACAAGGGGGAAGAGAACATCACCATAACAATGGAACAAATGAAACACAATAGTTGTGTGCTGACAAAAGGCAAATAAAAAATTGAATGGGTTTAATTTAACAATGCACACATGAATAAACAGTCGAAATAAACAGCACGAACAGAACATCTGACAGTATAAAAATGTATGTATTTCTTTATGATGTTTGCAGATAATGGGTTTGCTTTGTGTATAATAAATCAAACTGTTCACGACAATAGCAAAGTGACAGTTTTGCTCACAAAGTGGTGGAAAAGACAGGCGCATGCAGGGAGAAAAGCATCAATATTTGATGAAGTATCAAAAACAGTCTGCACAGACGACATGCAGGAGAAAATGTGGAAACAATCACCATAACAAGCCGTTTGTTCCTCATAAACTATCCTTATATCAGTGCAGTTTGTAAAAGTTACATGTAAAAGTTGCAAAAATTAAGCTTACACCTTTTTCACAAAAGCCTGCATATTCTTAGGGTGTGTTCACACTTGACAGGTTTGGTTTGATCAGAAATTATAGTGTGGTTCATTTGAATAAGTGTAGATGCTGATATATGAACCCTGATGTACACCAAACAAGTCGATCCAGACCACTGGAAACACTGGTTTAGTTCAGTTGAACTCTAAATGCACCAAAAATGGATTAAAGTGATCTATAAACTAATGAAAAACAAGATGTGGTGTCACAAGATGTGTCCTGAAAAAGGACAGAAATATCATAATAGTTATCTGTGTTTCATCATCAAAACAATGAGCATATTTACATGGACACCAATAATCTAATTTTAATACGATTAAGAAAATACTCTGATTAAGGTCATAATCGAGCTAAAAAGAAATTGAATGTGGAATATGTTAATTTTAGTCGCATTATTAGGGTGCAGTACAGGCACGTAAATACCGTAATCAACCTACTACCGTCGTGTAGGATTTTCATTGCATTTTGCGTCAGGATACTCTATACACATGGCTGTTTGACACTTTTTACCGCACCTACTGAGTGACTATAAACTGCAGACATCTGCATCGCTCGCGAAATACAGTTTTTTTCTCATACGATGTATGGCATCAAATTCCATCAAAACAACAGTTTGTACTCGCATCCAATATTATTATTATTATCCAATCTTATTCAGATTAAGGCAAATAATTAAATTACTGTTGTAAACGTATAGTCACTGTTGCACATTACAGTTCAATACAGGTATCTGGAATGCATCTCTCGGTTTCATTTGTGCATATGACATGAATTTCTGGCAATGTTAACCAAATTCTATTGCAAATCAATAAAATAAAAAAATGTGGCATCTTTAGGTTCAGGTCTTAAAAAAATACTGAATAAAGTAAAGTAGTACTAAGAATGCTGTTTTATTTTTTGGGATCAGACCAAAACAACCAAGAGAACTGCATTACAAGTGTGAACACAACCTTATGCCCAGATTATGCCTGCCATTAAAATTTAAATAACATCTTGATATTTAGAATTTAACCTTGTTTTTTAATGAATCTCCAGTATACAGTTGAAGACAAAATTATTAGCCTTCATGTAAAGGTTACTTTTTCAAATATTTTCCAAGTGTTGTTTAACGGAGGGAAGACTATTTCCAACACATTTTGAAAAATATAAGTATATAATATAAGTTTTTTTTGTAAAACTAATTTGTAAAAACTAATTACTTTTTTCTTTGCCGCGATGACTGTACATAATATTTTACCAGATATTTTGCAATTGAAAGGCTTAGGTTAATTAGGTTAACTAGGCAAATCAGTGGCCAACAGTGGTTTGCTCTATATCCAATAAAAAATGTCTAAAGGAGGCTAATAATATTGACCTCATATATTTTTTATATTTTGTTTTTTATTTCAGCCAAACTAAAAAAATAAAATCTTCTCCAGAAAAAACATTCTGAAACATTTCCTTGCTCTGTTAAATATCACATGGGAAATATAATATAATAAATATAATACAATATAATATTATATATATATATATATATATATATATATATATATATATATATATATATATATATATATATATATATATATATATATATATATATATATATATATATATATATATATATATATATATATATTATACCACAGGAGGGCTAATAGTTTTGTCCTTAACTCTAATTGGTCAGAGATCTGATCAAAATTGATATCAAAAAGCTCAAATGATCTTATGCAAAATCAACGGTCACACCAATCTACTTTAATTTCATATAATTTAAGGTGGTGTTTAAATTGAGTGATTTGAGCTTTTAAAAACAGCAGGCATCATTCAAGACTCTTGAATACAATTCTGCTTCCACAATCAGTGTAATGCTGGCAGCCGTTTTTGCATGCATAAAGCATATTTAGCGCAGCGATAAGGACAGGAGAGTAGAGTTGGGCTCAAGTTGATAAGCTAAATCACCAGGCTGCCACCATACTAATGGACTCAAGCAGACAAGCAGAGTAATCCAGCTGATAGCTCAAAATTGCACAGCAGCTACCAGCTCTGGCTAACTAGAAATTAGACAGACCACAGGTTCCAGGAGCAGGCATTAGCAAACAGCAGCTCACGGCTAGATTATTGCTTTCTCTGGGGGAAAAGTGAGTGGTGCTGGGCGATGCAAAACTGTTGGTTGCTAAGATGTTGTGAAGGGATTTTTTGTTATTGCCTTGTGGTTACTTATTGGCTTATTTACTAGGCCCTTAAAAAAATATTAGTTCCATATTTGTTTAGGTATTATTCACATTTTAGAACAAGCAGTACATGATGAATTTTGCTTTCAGAGTACATCATGGCACACTCTATATAACAGGTGAACAACAGGAGAGAAAATGGCCTATTACATCTAAATTAGGATGTTTTTTGAAGTGAAAATCTTGCTAACATTATAAGTGGACCCCAGAGAACATTGCAAAATAGAAAACGCAGTTCGCGACCCTTTTAAAAGGGGTTTGTTAATATTCCTAGTGGTAGGAATATCAAAAACAGCTCGGCTCAAAGTAAGAGCAATAGCAATAATATTTGCTTTATCAAACACCACTGGTGCCTTGGGAGCCTATGCGAGAGGATGAGATGTAAGAGATGCATTTTTGTTTCCAAACTACATTACTTATGCATTTAGTAATGAATAAATAACTTTTTTTCTCTGAAACTTATTTAGCACAAAACAGTAGATTTCCTGCCTGGGGATATGGAGAAACATTCCAGCGCACAGAGAGATACGCAAAGATATCATTCATTATCATTCTAATAATAAAATGCAGTGCAGATAATCAGCAAGGTACATGCTCAGCATTATCATACACTCATACAGTAGCTGATCATTTCTCTAGAGCATAACATCTCACAGATGATGTTTTTATTGAAAATATAATTGCTTGAATCATTTCTTTGCAGATGGCAAGTCTCTGTATGGTGGGGGTGTTTGAGTATGTTTTGGATGTAGCTTTTTTCTCTGTCCTCTGACTTCTTCAAAAAGTATAAACACAGACTGTATTGCCATCAAAACATTGCTCTGTTTGTTTAATCGTTCAGCCACCTCTAACTCAACCAATAGGGTGAGTTTGAGGGTGTGGCTTGGGGTTTGACCAACCAACTGTAGATTAGAGATGTGTTTGAGGAAACTTTAAAAAGAAAACACACACACTTTCATTAGCTTATATTCAATGAGCCACTGCTCCAGAAATTCAACTAGTGCTTAATTTGAGCTGGATCTTGCCAGATCCTGTTCCATAAAATGTCAGATATTTGTGTTTTGCGTTGCGGCATTTATTTTATTTGGTCCAGCATTAATGTGTGTGGGATGAAAACCTGCATATTTGTGTGTGAGAAAGAATTTAGTGATAGTGAAACTTTAACGGAAAAAGGTCCGTTACTCAAATCTTTTCAAAATAGATCTCAATGAGGACCTCTGCTGGTTAAAGTGTGGGAAAGCACTGTGTTGCAAAAATATCAAATGTTCACAACTGGCCTCATTTATGTAGCAATACAACAGTAGCAATATAAGCAATTTACACACTGTAATTTTTTTTTTACAAATAAGGTAAGTTACATTACACCACCAATGACTGTAAGAACATTAAAGGTATTTATAAGTAGGGATGCACCGAAATGAAATTCTTGGCCGAAGCCGAAGCCGAATAATAATGAAATTCTTGGCCGAAGGCCGAAGGCCGAATACCGAATGCGGTGTTTTGCATTTTTTTCCATTTAGTTTGCCAATTTTTTCACCATTACAATAATTAAATAGTAAAAATTAGCTTTTTACTATTTTGTGTTGCTTTTCAGAGAAATAAATCAAATAACAAAAATACAATTTCAAAAATATTTAACACTGAACATTTTTTAACATTCCAGCAGATAATATACAAACAAATCACAATATAACTTAAAATAAATAAATTAGTAAAATAAAAAAATATTTTTATTTGGCCATCTTTGAAGCCCCCCTTCTTGAATAGCCTATGTTAGGCCTATAACTGACAGCTGAAAGAATGTACCTGTACGTCTAAAACAACAAATGTGCATTGAATAGTGCAAAAAATGTGGATGACAACAAATGAATAACTGTCCTAGACATAAGCCTACTTCTTCAGGAAAAGTGGCAGGTTCTTCTTTATAAAAAGTAGCTTCTCTGCTGTCTCGCATGAAAGTCGGTTCCTTTTCTCATCGATGACATGAGATGCAGCACTAAACAGTCGCGGCTCATCTGTAGTACGAGCCCGTTTACTCTCTGCGCTGTTTTCATCTCCTGCGCTGTGCATCACCTGACCGTCCGTCTCCAATACCTAGCGGCTTTCCCAAGTCCAACTCGGCCTGGATCATTTCTCGTGTGCGCAGCTTTTTCCCCATATCCAAGTAATGATATTTTATATGGCGAAAAAAGTAAATGTGTTCTGAGTCCGCCTGACTAAATAGTGCGCTGACAGCTTCTAAGAGCGCACTTTTAGCTGTTTTCACTCCGTGGTCTGTTTCAGCCTCTTTGTTTAAAAGACGCTTTAGTGCTGCAAGTAAATGTTTGACGTCTGCCACAGATGAGCTTATCTCTCTTGTTATCTGCTCAAAGGGGGCGAGAAGAGAGAGAACGTTCCTCTGGAAAATTCAGCAGAACAGTGTCTGCAAACGGCCGTTTTTGCCTCTTTCTCTTACACTTTAAAGCGCTTCCACACTGCTGACATGTTTGCTGCATAAAGCGCGCGCCTCTCACTCTACGCGGGTTACTTTTTGATCGCGGCATTAAAAACGTCATTGTTCGGCAAAATTTATTCGGCCTTTTTACTTATTCGGCCGAACACCGAAAGGGCTTTTTTGACTATTTTCGGCCGAATAATTTCGGTTGCCGAATATTCGGTGCATCCCTATTTATAAGTTTTTAACATTTCTCTATTCTGACCGATCCTTCACCCACACCCTCGTTCTAAGTGGGGATTGAACCAGCGATTCCTGCATGGTAGGCTTAAGCTCTAAGGAGGAGGCTATGAGAGCGAGACTTGCTTTGCATTGTTTTCGTCAGCTGACCTCCGTTACACACTATACTACAAAATGTAATGGCATTCTTTAAAAATAGTTGTAAATAATACATTTTACTATGGTTCTAAAGCTTTTTACTATGAATTACTATTGCATTTTAGTTGAATTACTGGCGCGTGGGATTGTTGCTGTGCTTTGAAACAGTAGAAATGTATGTAATCGCCGCCTTATCCCACTATACACTTTACTAACCCACAGGGGTGTTTAAACCTTTGAATCAAAATTTGAAGCAGTACCTTGGGTACAGAAAATTAAGCTTCGGATGTCACTGAATACGTGATTACAGCTAAACGAATCAAGCTCTGGTACACTGCTTCATTTACAGATGTATCATTTTTTGATACATGCTTCGAAGCCTCGGTGCACAACGTCACATCACTAACAGAATGTTAATGAGTGGAAACGAAGGCTGGGTGAATTTTGTTTGTGTGCACACACAATGCTGGTCACCACGCACAAGTTAAAACAGAAGGCACATTTAACTATTGGCCCTCAACAATATTTTCAGCCAATCTGCTTTCTTACATTTATAATCACTCTCATTGGTTGGTGATTGTTTTGTACTCAGTGATCAGCGAAAATAAATAATGGCACAGTGGCCTGCCTAAATATTATTTGTATTTTAAAAATAGCAAAGAGGCAGTCAAGCATATTTTCACTTTTTAAAAACACAAGTAAAGCTGCTAATAAGCCTGATCGAAGAGATCTCGAGAAGATGGAACTTTGCCCCTGTATCAGGACAGCAGGAGACAGAAGCAAGCAATCTTTCATGTCATGACTCAATAGCTAATTGTGGGCTCTTCTTGAAGATTAGACAGAGGGATACATTTCAATATTTTTCACTTGCAAGTGAACTAAATGAAAACTGCATAATGATGTTTTATAAAAGTTTTGTTTTGTAGATATATGTTTGTTTTTATCCACGATTGACCCATATATGGCACAAAATAATTAAAGACCATTCAGAAACTTGATGCTTTTTTTGTGTTATCACTGTTTAATGACATCACGTTCCGGGAAAACAAAAAATGTGTGGTGGATGTTGGTCACGATAACTTTAATTTCCTGGTTTTGTTCTGAGAAATATTCATATACATATTAAGCGCTGAATTCAACTTTATAATCAAAACTGTTTCTCATTTAAAAAGTACAACTAATGAAACTAGAAGTTCATGAGATTTCGGCTTTTTAAAATTTCTTTTGCTGGGGGATATAGAGATTTATTAAAGTGTTCAAACCTGTTCAAACAGTCTAGATACTATTGGCCTGCTCTAATATCTTATTTAAATGTCATGGCCCAATTTTAATTAAGGTGAGATTTGAATAATAATATTGACTGTACCTCTCTCTCAAGTAGCCCGCTGACATGGCAGCCTTCAGCCTGGAATATCAAGCGATCGGCTGCATATTGAACAGGTAATATTGCATTTCCAATTGGCATAATACAAGACAGGTGATCTGATGAAGGACAGTGACCATTATATTGCTCCAGGTTCTGTGCTAATCACTGATGGAAGGACGGCATCATGTTTTGCCATTTAAAAAGACAGTAATGAATTCAGACATGGTGCTTTATATTTGTGACACCCAATTAGCTTTTTATTCCTACAGAGAAGGTGTCAGTTTTATAGTATCAACATCATTAAGAGCTTTGGTTCTCCTTGTTGTTATAGTGTCCTGACATTTCAATGAGCCACCGACTGGACCCCTACACTGCGCCATAACGGCTAATTAAATCTTCTTAAGACGCCCCGTGGGTGGATACAAAAGCCCAGATAGAAGGAAGAAAGTGAGAGAAAAGAAACTTCTGGAAATGAGAGGTTGAGGAAAAGTCTTCCAGCCTGGAGGGGTTTAGTGTCAAGAAGGCAAAAGCGCAAGCAGGGGGGCTGGAGAGACTCTTCCGCTTGATGCCCACAGTCATATCCGTTCTTAGCCTTTGAGCGTATCCGCACAGCTGCCTTTGATGAAAGAGATGGCAGATGTGGACGCAGCGTAGCCTCTGAACCTCAGGGTGTATCGAGAGCCGTCCCATCATGCTTTGCTGTTATGCTAAGTAGGAGAAACTCATTCTCTTAAGAGCTCAGACAAAAGTGGGTTGCAACTGTTGAACGCATTTTGAGCAGAATTTGTGATGCAGAGATCATTATTTGAACATTTTAAAACAATATCTCACTCCAAAGGAAGCACTATCCTTCACTTCAAATCATATTGTATGCTGCATGTGTGATTTTCTCTTTTCTGTCATTTGAAGTATACATAAAGCCAATGGGAACCAAAACTTGAAGTTCTCTTATTGACATTAAAGAAAATGTGAACTTAATCCATGCATTCATACCTGAAGATGGTTAAATGTTTCCTGTTTGAAGCAAAAACTTAAAATATTAATAAAATTAATAATTTACAGAATGATTTACAAAAAACATACACTAAAATGTAATTCTGTGTTGAAGCAGAATTAATAAAATCTTTTCAGGTATGTTAAAGGCGTGGTCCACAGTGTTTATAAGATGCAAAGCAATCTGTGCTCAAGCTTCACTTGTAGAAAATCACGTTATTTTTTCATAAATCTTACTTTGATTATATACATATACTCAACATGAAAATGCATGTCATATTTCCTAGTTCTTCTGAAAGGCCCACCCTCAAGAGGTTCTGATTGGTCAACTAACAAACAGTAATGTGCTGTGATTCTCAGATTGGCTCCACCTCACGCCACTACAAGCACATGCTTTTGTGCTGTGTAAATACTGTCACTCAGAGCAGATGTTAGCAGCATTAGCTGCCTGAGTTAGACAGAAAAATTAAGAGCACACAGCTAAACCTCACGCCTGCTTTCTAAAATAAAATCTTTCACATATATTCAGAATAAGCATGTGCAAGGAATATAAAATGTTCTCATAACTTTTGAGAGTTAGTTATTTGAGATGTGGAATGCAGGGAAAGCAGTGCTGTAGAACAGTGACTACGATTAGTGAACAGACGGTGCAGAGCTGGTGAAGATTGTGGGTGTTTACAGGTGTTTGACTGATAAATTTGAACTTGTAGCTAAATTGTTAGCAGTGCTAAACAGCATTTCCCACTGTTTACATCCGTTTTTACATCCTTGCTACAACATACCGATAATGCTAGATACTGTGCATGTACACAGCAAATTCATCAGAGTTAAATTCTCGGTGTTGAAGCATTTGAGAGTAAAGTGTTGACGTTAAAGAGTTAGATTTTGATAAATGAATATAATAAGAGTTAGAATTGATTTTATTCAGTGCGAAATCAAGGAGTTATCTTTTCAACACTTGGTGGTGTTATTTCCAACATCCGGGAATTCATGCAGCCCCAGTCACTGAAGAATTTTCCAGACGCCATTTTCCATCTGAGGTTTAGAACAGCAACTGGTGAGTCAAACTACCTAAATGTTGGTATTTTACTGACTTTCTTTAAGGAAATACAGTTGTAAACATGTTGTTAAGTTAATAACTTTAGAATGGAGTGACAATTTTAAACTTCTGCGGTTCATTCATGGTCGTTTGTGTATCTAGCTTAACTGCATTACTATTCACTTCTTTTCAAGAAGAATGTTTTTATATATGCTCACGCATACATAGTGCATAAAAACATCAAATGTACATGTTCAACACATTTCTGTCACGCTTAATGCCATTTTGTGCGTTGTTACCCATCTGTAAAATAAAATCGACACTTCTCCTTTAATTCCAAGCAAACTAGCGAGGGAATCCCCGGAGCCGCCTAACGTTAACCTACTCTGCCCGGATGCTAACGGCAACCCAGTACGGTTTCCATAAGCTCTGGAGAGTTTCTAAAACATATCTGGTGAGTAAATGAACATATGCTTACTTGTAAAAGGCTTCCTGACTGAAACAAATGATTGTTTGTTATTCGTGTACGTTAATTTGGTTATTTTAAACACCGCGGCCCTTTTAAACTGGTTCATTCGTGGCCGTCCATATACCGTTAGTCCATAACTCGTGTGATAACGTACGCTTGAATTATATTAAGTGTTGACAACCATTAAAGTCGGAATGTTAACATTAATGTCTTTAAATGACCGCGTTTGCACTTTATCAGACATTTAACGTTACAGAAGTCTCCCGGAAGTTGCGGGACTAACGTTAACGTTATCCCGCAAATGCACAGAGACTCCCAGATGCCCAAGTAGATGCCCGCAAATGAATGATAATCTCCCGGAAATCGCGCGTCTCCCGCCCGGTCATTAAACACTTTGCACGCCCCTCTCCACCGCATCCCTCCCAGCTCTTCAGGTACGTCGCGCGCAAGTCACCCCCACCGCTCTTCAGGTACGTCGCGCGCAACTCATCCCATTGCTCTTTAGGTACCGGTACTCATCTCTCCCGCTACCTCCCGCAAATCAACTCTGTATCCCCCGAAAATGACTTTTCCCAACTCGGGATGACGTTAGTAAGTTAGGCTATTTCTGTTGTCAGGAACATCTTAGTCAAGCTTTTTCTCCCGCATGATATTGTGCTTAAAACTATAGGTTAAACTTAGCATGTACTGTACACAACATTTCCGTTTTATTAGTGCGTTGTAAAAAGCCACCTGTCTGTAAAATGAATCAACTGATTCATATTTGAGCAGCCTAATGATGATACAGGTTTGATTTGTAGATTTATCATCAATAATCAACATCTGAATCAAAAGATATGTGGAAAAAGTGTGAGGTATACTTTGTGATGTTCATCTCTCTTTTTTTATCTGAAGGTTATGCATATGTGTTAGATACTAATGTGTTGTTGTTTTTTAACAGCCACAGTTCTCTGTACAATAACACAAGACCCTGTGACGGTGGCTGATTAGAGACGGATGGTGTATTTCCAGAGTTGATGAAATGACCAAGCACACCTTCTTGGTCATATGTGGTGATAATAATGAAGGTATGTTTAATAAAGTTCTGTATTTGTTTCACAATAAGCTGAGAGGGTATTAGAGCATTAGAGAATAACAAATGACATGAAGGTGATAAGTTTTGTATTGTGGGTGAACTGTTACTTAAATAATGTTTTGCTCTTTGCTCTGCACTTTTCCTCTTCTGCTTATCCTAATATTTTAGATTATATTTGGACCTGAAACATCTGCTAGACTCCAGGAAAGGTGGCATCAATACTGGACCTGAAAGGGCCTAACAAGTTGAATCTGGTAAAGAAACATGCACGCACACACACACACGCACACACACATGCACGCAAACGCTTACAGAAAACTGTAAGTTTATGAATATTTTTTACACTGTGGCCAATATTTTGGGGAAGTCAGCATCACTAAATGATATAAAAGATTTTAAGCTCCTCTAGATTTTGCTCCAAGTGTTGTGTTAAATTGAGGATTCTGGACAGACAGCTGCCTGTTTTTCCAGTTCTAGTCATAGTGGTTAACCTAATTGTTTTTGAAGATCCAACAGTGATGTATGTGTTTTTTCTACTTTTCCATATCCTGTCACCTCATCCAGCTGGGAGAGTCAAGTTGTGGATCATCATGAAGATTTTCAAAAGGTGAGTTTAGATTTCTTGAATGTTTTATTTACTTTAAATGTTCTTTTAAATATATCATAGAATTTGATTGCAATTTGTTTTCAAACATTTTTCTTAGTCATGCTGGAGTCTTGAAGAGTTCTTAGATGAGCATCACCCTACAGTATATCCGTGCTTCAGGAACCACCAGACGAGCGATCAGCAGCTACTACTGTACATCGTCATGGATAAAAAGGTCATCCTGTGACTGGGAAGCACATCTTTCACAGGACATGCTTGATGAGATTTCCTAGCTCCAGTTTGTTTTCACACAAGTTTACAGCATTTATACCTTCATTTAAACTGCTGTGTTTGATATGGAGGACCAAGGAAACACCCGAAGTGAAAGTTTTGCACACCAAGTTGTTTAAAATGTAATTTCAGAAGAAAACCATGAGTTCAGAAGAAAACTATGAGTGACGCTATATTGAACTTTCAAATTGCTCTGATAACACATCAAGTTTGGACATCATATCTTGTTGATACTGTCTGTACTAATAAAACATTTAAAGCATATTTGACATTGTTGCATTTTAAAAATTTAATGAATTGTTGAAGTTGTGAATGTTTTCAAATAAAATATTTTTTATTTTGTAATTTACAGTCTATTTGACCTTTTTACCATATTTACACTCAAGAGAGTTGAATAAAATAACAATATATTACACCAGGTGGTGTTAAATATGGTTACATTTTTTAACTCTGCCCTGAGTTAAAATTAACCCTTACTTCGGTGTCAATGTTCCAACCCTTTTGAAAGTGTTGATTTAAGTCTGTTTTGAGTGGACCCCATGAGACACTTTCAAAGTGTTGAAATTAACACCCATAGAGTTGTTTTGGGTCCCCATATTTTGCTGTGTAGTTGATCAATTTTAACACCTAAAAGGTTGTGGCTCACAATCCACAACTTCATTAATTGGAGTTTTAACCGAATCCAGCACTGAACTGGGAGAGATTCTGGTATATGCTGGTTGTGAATGCATGTAACTGGAAACCATTGTGATCTTACTAACCTTGATGTAATTTTTTATATATCCAAACTTTGTTCACTGTAGGCTTTGCTATGGTAACTCTGTAAAAGCCAATGTCTCCCTTTGCATTGAACTTTGAGCGTATTAAATTCAGAGATGTTGTTTACATTCAAACATCTACATTACACATCAACTGAAGTTCAAAATATAATATCATAGTGGACCACCCCTTTAACAACCAGAATAATGTGAAGACACATTTCATGCCACAATAAATCTATCTTGATAATATTCTTTTAACCACTACTCGTTTATCAGGACAGTGGAACAGATTTACATATATTATTTGAAATATTTATGTAAACCGTTCTTTTTAAATATATATTATTGATTTTCTAAATTTAATTTGATGCAGACACCAAATGGGATGCTTTAATTTTCAACCAGGTTTGAAGCTTCTTGAAGTAGTACAATCATTTCTTATGGATAATATAAATACTAGGGTAGCACGGTGGCACAATGGGTAGCACCAACGCAATTTAACAGCAATTCGTAACTTTTTGATTTACGGGCTAATTTGTATGAAATCGTACAATTTAGTACAATTTGCTCATCACCCAATGACGGTTGAGGTTAGGGGTGTGGTTGTGTGCCACGCCTCCTTTTTAAAATCATACATTTTCTTATGACTGAACTCGTACGAATTAGCCACTAAACTGACAAAACATAAAATAATTACGTTTCCTCTTGAGATCAGGCTGGTAGCACTGTTGCCTCACAGCAAGAAAGTCACTGGTTTGAGCCTCGGCTGGGTCAGTTGGCATTTCTGTGTGGAGTTTGCATGTTCGCATGTAGGTGAATTTGATTAAGCTAAATTGTCTGTAGTGTATGTGTGTGTATGTTCTGGTCCTCCAAGTTGGGGGCTGAGCATTAGGCCACCAATGACTCACCTCGTAAAAATGTTATGTTATGAAACACCAACATCGTGCGGTAAAATATCAACTTCGATATAAAAATGGCCCTGTGAGTAAGTAAGTGAGTAATATAAAGACTAAATAAAATATGACAACACAAATGTAAAAGTTTTGGGTCCCACTGACTTCCATATTAAGCCCCAAATAACATTCAAAACATGAATTTAGAAACAAATGCCATAAAAAATGTTTGATTTATCCCTTTGATCTTTCAAATCAGCAATCATTTAAGGCACTGCAGCTTTCAGTGGCTTGAAAATAAAATGACAGTTATTAGCAGGGAGGAAACGTAGGTTTGATTAGCGATGCAGATGCTTTCCAAGACAGCAGCAAGGGCTGTGTTTGCTTAACAGACATGTTAATGTAATCCATCTGTCACTCACCATAAATAACCAGTTTGAATTCAGCATGACTGGTGCCGAGGTGATTGGTGGCTTCACAGCGGTAGGTGCCGTTGTCTGTTTTGTTCAGTGACGTGAATGTGAGATCTCTTCCATCAACAATCATCCTGTCCATGTCTGGCAGCTCTCCTCCATCTTTAGTCCACAGCACAGGGTCTGGCCTGGGGAAACACTAATTTTTAGCTTCTAACAGCATAATTCAGCTTCTTTTCCATGATGCTTAATAAAGCACTCACATAAATTTTTCATATCATATCTTTTTTTTTTATTAGTTTTATTCTATTGTTTAGGGGTCTCCAGAGCCATAGATGCTAACATCTAACCCTTTTTTTCATTAATATGAGAAACAGGTTTATCATATGTTTGCAGAAATTATTCTAGAAATCCATAGTAAGCTTTTGCAGTGTAAGTTAAAACAAACTTTCTTTTTGACAGAGAAAAGTTCTGAAGGTTTTGACTTCTGAAAGTTTCCATACTACAATGAGGACTTTTCTCAAAAGATTTCATTCCTTGATCTCAAAAGATCAAGGAAAATTGGATTCCTTATATGATTTGACCCCTTTAATGCTAAAATCAATGGAAAGACAACACCACAGAGTTATAGAAAAGGCTTTGAGAATGCAAAATTCACTCAGAGTTTTCAAGTTTTTAACTTTAGCTTTATATTCAAAACAGTGTTCCACAATCTGGTTCATCAAAGTGGATGAAAGATTTTTCAAACCATTTTCTTTAGGGATACGTTTTTAGCGTCAGTTGTACCAACAGCTAAGAGCCTCTTAAGGTATAGTTGAAGCTGTTCAAAGCAGTTTCATTTCAACAGCTTCACATTTATGAGTCATAACATTAATGTGAGGATGTAGTTTTAAGCTGCTAGCCTATGGCCTACCCACAGGGCGATTTCTTATTGGTGTAGAAGATAGATACTGTACATCTTCCCAAAGCCTTTTGAAAGCATTATACTTCAGAGAGATCCTGATAAATGGTGGATGCTTACGAGGGGTTTCCTTTAGGTACACATTGCAGTTTGAGGTACTGCCCCTCCTGTGGGACGTTTGTGGATTGTCTGATCTCTACATAGGGAGCATCTGTGACAAAGAAAGAGAGACAAACAAAGAAATATTGTTTCAGACAGCAGCATCCAAGCAGAGGAATGACACTTTACAGAGATCAAAAGGTAAGGTATGTGATGTGTCGCTCAAGTTCAAACGCACCACTGCATCTCAGTAGATTGATCCAACATCAAAGCTTCAAAGAGAAATTCTAACTGGTAAATGATTTTTGTCTGTAATCAATTTGAATAACCTCTGCTCTATCAGCATATATCAAGGTAAAATCCTAGATGATGGTTTAAGTAACCCAATAGCCAATGAAACAAAAATGAAGGATTGTATGGCTTTATATCTGTGATGTCCAAGCTCAGTTATGGAGATTTTAGCTTCAGTTGACTTAACACAGTCTAGAAGTTTCAAGTAAGCTTAGTAAAGGGCTGTTCACACCAAGCATGATAACTATAAATATAACGATAACTCTATGTGTAGCCACACCAGCACGTTTATAGCAGATCTGACCAGTGAATCCAGCTCGTGTAATTTATATAATAAAATGAAATTTAGCAAATATAGTCAGTTTAGTGAAATACATTTTTTCCAGCATTTTTCAAAGGAGGCAACACAAAGATGGAGAAACTATACACTACATAGCTGACATAATTTTATTTTTATATTTTGTAGAATGACCATGTCAATTTCTTTGAAAATTTGTATCATTTTGCCAGTGATATGACCAATTGTTTTTAAGATAGTCATTATCTTTAAATAATCTCTGAAAAGAGGGCTCAACATAAAGCAGAGAGCTTCTCCACAATGTCACATGTACCTTTAAAATTGCACAAGCCCATTCATTCATTCATTTTCTTTTTGGCTTAGTCCATTTATTATTCTGGGGTCATCACAGCGGTATGAACCGCTAGCTTGTCCATAATATTTTTTATGCAGCGGATGACCTTACAGCTGCAACCCATTAGTGGGAAACATCCATACACACTTATTCACACACATACACAAGTCAATTTAGCTTGCCTAATTTACCTATACCACATGTCTTTGGACTTGTGGGAGAAACAGGAGCACCTGGAGGAAACCCACATGAACACGGGAAGAACATGCAAAGTCCATAAAGAAATGCCAACTGACCCTCGAACCAGCAACCTTCTTGCTGTGAGGCGATCGTGCTATCCACTGTGCCACCTATTTTGATGCCCTGTGCCCTATTTTTGGTTTATTAATTTTTTTTTTTTACATTACACACTTGTAACCATCAGATGTTACAGGCTGCTGGTCTCGATGGTAAAGTGCTTCTCCTCCTTAATGTTATTAGCTGGAAAAATCTGTCTGAACGTGATCCCAACAGTAAAATTTCTCTACAGCTTAATCTTTATAGTCGTGGTCTTAACTTTGCTGCTGTTTTACATTGAGCAAAGTTTCTACTTTTCTTTATACAGTTATCATGCCTTGATTAGCTGACTTGGGATTTGACCCAACCAGAAGCAGGTCTGGACATTCCTGTTCTGTCTTTCAACTGAGATGCCTTTATAATATACTTGTGGCATTTCACATAGTTTATGGCTTGCAGATAGAAATATGGATTAGTGGAATGAGATGTTGGCTGCACTTACAGTGGACCTCCAAGACCTGCGTGGTCTCTTCGTGGGTTGCAGTCAGGGCCACGTGGTCCACTCTACAAGTGTAGGCCACACCATCATCATCCCGGTTCACGTGGAGCCGCAGAGAACTCTTCACTGTAAACGTCTTGCCACTGGCATTCACCTCTTTGGCACCTAAGAGAATCGGAGAAGAACAGCACAACAAAGATGAAACGTGTTTGTCGTGTGTTTCAGAGCTTCACGTACATTACAGTCAAAGTTACAGTGAGAACTTGAAGTATTGTGGAACGCAGGGGTTCAGAAAGATGCACCACTCCTTTTTTAAGACTTTGTTTCAATAGAAAACTTTAGCTGTGTGAAGCCAGAGTTGAGTTGCATTCATTATTTCCACCCACTGACGCACATCGCTGTGTTTGGAATGCTCTTGAATCCTGCCTCTATCTTTTCGCACATCCAAAACTGGTGAAAGTAAAACTTGAACTCTTATCTGACTCTCTCAAAGTTAAAAATATTGATCCAATGCTTGTTTTTCGGCATTTAACAAAGCTGGATCCTCCCATGAAATGAAACGGGAGTTCCTTTTTGTAATTGTGAAAGGTTCATTCAATAATCCTCTTGGAATGTTAATTAAATTAGCCTACAGTTGCTTCTATAGAATTAGTGTTGATGTATAGTGTTGCACATGAGACATCTATCAGAGTAAAACAGCTTCCTCCTTTACTCCTGCCTGAAAACTCCATTAGTCGAACAACAGATTGTGTTTTGTGTTCTTTGTTTCGGTGTGCTAATGGCTTCTGCATTCATAGGCTTATGCTGCACACGCTGCTGTCTAGTAGCACTTATAATATAAAGCCAGGGCAATTAATTTGTTGCATCTCAAAGCTTAACGAATACTACAAAATTTTTCATCAAAAGGATATTATTGCATCTTTAAGAGTGTAAATTACCATTTTACAACTGTCTACCAGTTGTTCAAACAAATATACATGACATAATATGCTATTTTAATGAAACACCACAGTGAATGCGGAATCAAATGCTCTCTTTATTTTCACAGAATCACCAGACAGAGACAATGTTCTGATCTGACAAAAGCCATCACAGACTCCATTTTACTTAAGATGTGCTTTCAGTGAGTTTCCAGCCGAGATGCTTTAAAATTTCTCACTGTATTTTTAATTTAAACTCACTATATTTTCTCACTGTATTTTCATTTCATTTTCAATTTCATTTTTTTTTTAGGTAAATCTAAGTGTAACATGAGTAAGCGTTATATAAATAATAGATCAGTGTAAAACAAGTAACTGAAAAGGATGTGGATGTCAACTATAATGTTTGTCATAATCCATTACTTTTGGTACTATGCAGGAAAGCCTGAATAGCTTGATTTGTTCATTTGCACCATAAATTAGCATCGTCCATTTAGGTTTAGATTGATGTACACCCTGCAGCCACAGGACGTCAACATGACATCACATTGACGTTTAACCCTGACGTACCTCAACATTGTGGGGATGTTGGATTTTATTTAAAAATTAAAATTGTGTTGACGTCAGAACCCAACGATAGGTCGACGTCAATGTCAAACGTCAAACCTAAAACCCACCAGATATCAATGTCCAATCATGTTAAACCGTGACGTTGTGTGGACGTTACCGCTATAACATCTATCAGATGTTGGATTTTAATCACTTTTAAGGTTCAACATAACCTAAAATCAACCAAATATCAATGTAATTTCATGTCAAAATAACGTTGTCCTTAGACGATAGGCATTAAATTTTGGTCACTTGACATCATGAACTACATTTAACCTAACATTAACGTCTTATGATGTGTGCCTGCTGGGGAAATGTGTCTGTTGCCATTGGTCGACGATCTTCCTCATCTACGTCAGTAAACATAATTTTTTATTGCATCATCCTTTGTTGATTTGTGTTCATATATTCAAAGACAGAATCACAAAAAAACTTTGCTCCTTCCAAATCCGTTAGATTCAGGTCCAACCATAAGCTATGAATCCAGACACCTTTGCCTATACAAATCATTTCATTCTTTCTCTCTTTCCATTTGCTCCCCCTCACTTTCTCTGCTCCCAGCATTACTTCTGCTATCACTGCCAAGCTGTCAATCAGCTTCCTCTGGGGGTGTCACCACCCGCCCAGGAGCATCTGAGCATGCAGAAGATATCATTTAAACCTGCACACACACACACACACACACACACACACACACATGCAAAGACGAAGGTACAGTTCTATGGGTATTCTTACTCTTGGGATGCTTATGAGATGCAGGCATGAGGTTGGGGGTAAATTTTTTATTCCGGATATATGACAAACAAACAAACAGACTGTTAGTCTGTTCATAAAAGCGTTCAGATGAATAACACTTTGTATGGCTGTGAATGGAGCGAGGAAACTTTATTTGAGAGCAGGCAAACACTCCCAGCAATTAGATGCGGAAGTGGGAAGTTTGTTCCACCCCACGGTTAGAGCATGTGAAGATTCCCAGCATGCTTTAAAAGTTTCTTTAGATCAACTTCAGCGCATGTTACAATTGGAACAAGTGGTGGTCTTCTGAAATGAAAAGGCAAAATCCCCTTGCTGTGTTTGGGATTTTCAGCCTAATTTAAATTCATCTCCATTATTTTTAATGATGTGGTTTCCTCGTTACAGGCTTATGGAGGTATTATTTACATTACAATCAAGCAAACAATTTTAACAGGCTATTTTAATGTACTTGGGGATAAGGTTCCAAGCCATCAATTTCAGATTACAAAATGTTATTATATATACAAACAAAACATATTAAATGTGAGTCATACAGTAAATGTTTACATACAGTATATGTTTCCAAAAAGTTTGTGAACATGTCAAATTAAAAGTTAAATTTACTTCAGCTTCGTCCGTGCTTTATCAGGGTTCACCACAGAGGAATGATTTGCTAATTATTCTTGCATATATTTTATCGGTAGATACTCTTTTTGCCACAATTCCGACTTAAGAGTATATTAACTTGTGAATCCCTAGTGGTGCGAAACACTAGAAAAAACAAAACAAAAAAAAAGTTGGGGCAGTATTGAAAACGTAAAAAAAATAAAAATAAATAAATAAATACAAAAAAAGTAGTAATTTCTAAATTTACTTTGACTTGTATTTCATTGCAGAAAATACAACACTTAAATGTGTTCCTTATGGTTTTTATAGTTTTTTTTCTCTCAAAATAAACACATTCCAATTTAGGTTTTGGCAACACATTTCAAAAAAGTTGGCACGGGGTAATTCAGAACTAATAATCAGGTGAATTGGTTAAATAATGATGTGATTTGAAACAGGTGATGTCAAAAGGTGATTCTAATTATGATTTGGTACAAAAACATCCAAGAAAGATCTAGTTCTTGAGGAGCAAAGATGAGCCATGGATCGCCAGTTTGCCAACAAATATGTGAGAAAATTGTTAAAATGTTTAGAAACAATATTCCTTAAAGAAAGATATGAACACATTTGGATATTTCCCCTTAAACAGAGCATACCATAATTAAAAAATGTAAAAAATCTGGAGGAATATCAGTGCGTAAAGGACAAGGGCGCAAGCCTAAGTTGAACAACTGTGATATCCAATTCCTCAGGCAGCACTGCACCAAGAATCATCAGCGATATCACTACATGGGCCCAGGACTTCTTTGGAAAACCTTTGTCAAGTACAATATTACATAGTTACATCCACAAATGTCAGAGAAAAATTAGGAGAAATGGACGCCATGTGCTCTGGACCAAAGAATAAAAGGATCATTCAGACTGTTACCAGCAACAAGTCCAAAAGCCAGGGTCTGTCATTGTCAAGTGCCCTTGTCAAAGTAATCCTGCACTTCTGTGACTTCATATGACCATTAATGTTAAAATGAACATAGAGATTTTGGAGCACAATATGCTGCCATCTTTTCCAGAGATGCCGTACATATTACAACAAGACAATGCAAAACCATATTCTGCACACATTACAATGTCCTGGCTGAGGAGGAAGAAGATACAGGTACATGACTGTCCAGCCTGCAGTCCCAACCTGTCTCCAATAGAGAATGTGTGGCACATGAAACACAATAAGCAACGAAGAACCTATACTGTTGCCCAACTTAAGACTTGTTTGCAGAAAGAATGGGACAAAATTACACCTGAAACACTTCATCACTTGATGTCTTTAGTCTCTCAATATCTTTTAAGTGTCATAAATAGGAATGCCAAAATTATTATATAATTATTAAATTATTTAGTCATAAATGCTTTACTGTTCCAACTTGTTTTAAAATGTGTTGAAAGAACCAAAATTGGAATACATGTTTATTTAAAAACTAAAATTATAAAATTGATAAGGAACACATTACATAAAGTTTGCTGTATTGTCTGAACATATGTCAAAGTAAATTTAGAAATCACTACTTTCTTTTTTAACTTTCTTTTTTGTATCTGCTTTAATTTAATTCCCTAAATATATTATCCCCATTCACCTACATCCTTTATTTATTCATCTGCTCATCCATTCATTCAGCTACCCTTCCATTTTGAAGAGGGGAAAAAACCCAGCATAATAAGGATTCGTCAGACCTGTCTACTTCTATTGTCCCTCTCAATAAGTTAGCGAGTGGGTGAGAGGAGAGATTTGCCAGCCGACAGAATTGAAATTAAGGTCAGCATGTTTTACATTAATATTTATGAAGGCAAACCAGTAATAGAAACATTATCATAGACACTCTTAACATTACACACACACGCTCACATTTAATGCCCGCAACAGCATTAGAACGGTATCTAATCTTCATTACACACACATCTGCACGTGTAATTACGCAGATAGTTGGACGCAATTTAATGTGAAATATCGCTAATTTTCATCGTTAAGGTTGAGCGTTGTCCTCCTTCTGGAACCGTAGTGTTTTTCTGGAACTCTGTGATAGCTACGGCATATGGTGAGCCCAGAGAGCAGCCGAGAACAGGAAGGAATAAAACGTGGGGTGAGATTAGCATTTCATTTCAGCTGTGAGCAGTTGTGAATTCAAATGCTGTTTTCCACCTAAAAGGGAGGTATTTAGAACAACAGGAGGCACAAAGGTGTGGAGCTCATCTCCGCCGCCTCTACCCCATTTTGCAAGCCCATTAGTGAGTGCGCGCAAGAGGGATATAAAAAGAGAGAATGAAAAAGATAGAGAGAAGGGGGAGAGAGTAAAGGGCTTCTTTATCCGATCACCGTGAACTGCTCTCAGGCTAAACACAGTGGTCATTCCTAGTGGATGGAGGGATATTTATGTGTGTATTTGACTGAAGTTGGCTGTCGGCTGTGCTCTTGCAAAGCGAGAGCTTAAATCCGAGGCAGCGGTTTTGAATTTCCCCACAAAAAATTGTCAGTTTGTGTTTATTTATGCGGCATAATCTTCTGCCTGTGGTGAGAGACTCTGGAGTTTCTCCACACGTGAGCGGAGCTCTGCAGCAAGCGACTGAACGCCCATCTCATCTATCTAGCGCTAATCCTAATGTCCCAGAGACATAAGAACCGATAACGATGACATTATTTCAACAAACACCCCCCAATCCCCAACCAGGATCACTATAAATATCAGTTACTCGTACTGCACGGCCCCGCGCCATGGCTCGCTGTTCAAATATCCTTCATAAATGGTTGGTGTGGGTGTCAATGTAAAAGCTCCTTCTGGTGCCGTGCAATTTTATCTCTCTAATCCACACAAACAGTCTCCCTGCTGGCAGTTCTTTCACTGGGGTCAAAGATGCTAGACTGAGATGGGATTTGTTGATGCGATTGTCTGAGCCTGGTTGGAATTAATGATCCTGTTCTGACATACACACTCTCTCTCGCTCTCTCTCTCTCTCCGACTGCTAACAGCATGATAATATCACCTCCACTAGGACACTACTACACAATCACAGCATAAGAAGTTCTATTAGTGTTGTTACTACGGTGACATAAAAACACCTGTAGAAACTGTAGTTGTTCAAAGCTGTGCCCACAGTAATCTTTTAACTGCCCTAGGGAATGTGTCCACAGGGTAAATGCAGGAATCCTGTCTTTAAGACTTTTTAAAGACAGAATATTTTAAGACCTCATCGCCACACCAAGTTCTAATCAGTAACCTTTAATTTAAAGGTGCAGTAGGTGATTGTCTTCAGAAACATTTTTTGCTGTGGTGGTTGAAAGTCTCTTCACAGTCCAATAGTAATGATTACAGTAAATGATCTAAATGTATGTATTTCTATATTCTGGGTAAGGCATAAAACTAAAAAATGTTCATCCAATTAAATATTGTCAGGCAGACATCTCCCATTATTTCCGAAAAGTAGCTTAAACTGTCTGTCAGCAAATGTAGATTCGTACTTCTGTGCATCTGTTCATGCAGATCCGCCATTCGCGAGTGCCGCCTGCATGAGCGCCACGCGTTCATAAGACAATCACAGATGCTGTGAAATCAAATGCTGAATTGAAACTTTTGAAAATCCTCAATCAGTACTGAAGTTACTTTTGCACGCTGGAGGAAGGACGACACCATTGCTGAAGTATTACTGTTAGACAGGTAATGTTCTGTTTTAAAACTATTTTAGTCAGGCTAAGCTTAACAGATTGTGTTCTGTTATGAATGGCTTACAGACGTGTTGTTTAGCCACTGAAATCTCCTGGTGAAAGATTGATGTGACTATTTTCAGTTTTATAAGGGACCTTTCACAGTATCAGTAATGTAGATTTAAATTTAGTTTAACAACAAAACAGGAGTAAATAGTGCTATTCCGCCTAACCTGCTTTATTGAGCTGAAGTTGCTTTTATATTCACATTGGTTCATTTTTGAACAATGACAGCCTTCCTATACTGTTTACCATGCTACTCTGAAAATTCGCTCTGAAATAGCATGTAAGTGTGGCTTAGTAATAAATATAACTCCTGCACGCCGCCGGCCAAACACTGACCAACTGGCGAATGGCATGAACTAGTGGTTTGTCTGCTGTTGTGACGCGGTGCTCGCGTTCACAACTTCAGGAGGCGTGGCTTTGAATCACAGTCCCTCCCTGCCATCCAAAGATAATATGTTAAGCGGTTAGCATTTTGGAAGATCACCTGCACTTTTATTAAAAAGTTGTTATAAACAGTTGTAGGTAAATAAATGAATGGAGCACAACCATGCAACAAAACTCAGAAAAGCTCGGAGTAAAATAAAGCTTAAAAGAATAACTTACACCGTTGTTTTCAGCGACACGCTTCAGCCACTGTTTAAACTCATCTTTCTCAAGCTAGGAGTATGCAAACTTACATTTTCCCATTTTGCCATCTGTTTCACTCTATGGTTTCGCTACATAAGGAGAGCGTCACATCACCTTCCTGCATTTGCCGCAAATTACGTGACATTACAAGGAAGGAGAAGCTTGACCGGACGTGCCCCTCCCAAATTAATTGCGTAAATTGTTAATATTGCGAGCACACTGTTGTAAATATTAGGAGAAAAATAAATATATTTATGCTTTTTTGTAGTCAAACACTTTGGACAACGCTTGAACAAAATTTAAGACCTTATAAAAAGTCAATTAAGACTTTTAAATAATTTTTAAAGGCCTTATTTTTCTCATAATTGATTTATCAACTTTTAATACTTCCCCGCGGACACCCTGTTCCAAAATCACCCTGTTCCACTTCCACAATAATTAGTGGAAGACGCTAAATGCAGGTGCCAACAAAAGCTGTGTGCAAAAGCTGTAAAAATGCTTTTGGAGGCAGGATTGCAAGGAAGGTAAACATCAAGGAATCCAAATTCTGCTTCACTTCCTGTCTCTTGAGGTTTCGTCTTCTGATTGAATTTCAAAGGCAGTATAGATGTATATCCTTCACTGCCTTCAATATCCCACAATCCTCTGTTTTCCATTTCTTTCAGCTGAGCTAAAAAAATAAAATAAATAAAGATGGCACCTCAAAGTGCTGCTTATGTGTCGATTTGTTGGTAAATGTATGTTTTTGATCAACATTTTCCACTTATGGCATGTCTAGATAGTAGTTGCTATTGTAGTAAGCAAATATCCCCATAGTTATCACCTCTCTATTTTGTTGTATGTGATTAAATCATTTTGCTGTCTCAGACATCTGTCTGAAATCCTTTTTACAAGGTGGCTTCGTGCAGAATGCTGCCTCCAAAGTCACTGCCTGATTGAGCAGTGATGCAACAAGTGAACAGGCTAAGCTTTTGGACAAAGCCAGTGTCTAACATGCGTTGAACCTGTCCACTTTTTTACCATTTGCAGAGGTAAACACATTTACTCAGATTACTTTCATAGTGTAGGCACGCATGTGATTGAATTTGTTTAAGTACCACAGCCAATTCAAATGTTATCACTCGATGGAATGGGGTTATCAGTGGTTATCAGCTGATAGATATCGGCCAGTTACCAGTAGGCTCAAAAGGCTTTTATCATCCATCCACATGGTTAATCAGCTAAAGATCACATATGGCTGCAGCCAGAAGTTAACAAGTAATTAAATTTCCCATTAATTGTATTTTATTAATTTCTACCCCTACCCCAACCCTAAACCAAACCATCACATTATTGCAAAAACAGATCTGGATTTGGAGTCTTCTCTATTGGTATAGCTGATTAACCACAATAATTATTTGTATTATTTATTAAGTTACCTATTGATTGTATTTTATTAATGTCTACCCCCACCCCCACCCCCACCCCAACCGTAAACCCAACCATCACATTAATGCAAAAACAGATCTGGATATGGAGTCTTCTCTATTATTACAGCTGATTAACCACAATAATTATTTATATTATTTATTATAATTTCCATCGATTGTATTTTATTGACATATACCCAAACCCCAAACCCAACCATCACAGTAATGTTAAAACAGGTGTCTTCTCTATAAGTAGCTGATTAACCATGTGGATGGATGATAACTGCATTCTGAGCGTACCAGTAGGCACAGAAGGCCCCTACTGGTCCAGATCTATCAGTTGATAACCACTGATAGCGCCCATTCAATAGAGTGTTAACATTCGAAGTAGGTGAGTACCAACTGCTCTACTGACGAAGCGTGAGGATGCATTGTCCAAAACAAGTTATTCATAACTTTTATTTTAATGATCTAAGCGCAAAGTCTAAAGTGCATGGCGAAAAAACATTAAGGCCATGTTTGAATCTACTTTTGCTATTTTAAGGATGAAAAAATTCGCTTTGCACCACAACGCATGGTCTAACAGGGTTGTGCCTATTCTCTTAATGAGTTAGGTGTGTTTTGAGCATAACGTATATTAAACCAATCAGAGTCTCATTTAACATTCCCTTTAATAGTCAGTTGCATCGAGCCATGGTGCATTTGCTATTTTACATGGAAAAAAAACAGAATGATTCATTGGTTAGATTCATTGCTGTGTGAGGATAAAGAATGAGCCTCTTTTATTTGGCCTCTTTACTTACTTTTGTCACTAAGGACATCCATTAATGAACATATTTAATTTAGTTTGTTAAGTGCTAAGATTTGTTTCAAAACTATTATCCTATTATTATGCGCAAACCGACGCAAATGGATTTACTATTTAAACTAGGGAAAAATTAGGGTTGTGTTGTTCTCTAAATAGCAACAAATTGTGCCGGCTGTATGATAGAGCTCTAAATGTTAAAATGTCAAAAAATCTAAAATTTAAACGTAAAATAAGTGGAACACCTTTAAATGTATGATACACATATTTCACATGCAATTTTAACATGGAAAGCTTTTCAATGGTTTCAGAAAATAGTCATGCTACCTAGCTTATTTCTCTAGCAATGCAACAGTTACAACACCCCTGACTAGAACTTAAAGCCTCACTTAAAGTAATTTTATATTTTAGGACAGAATTAACGGGATAGTTTACCCCCCCAAATTTAAATCACCTAACTGTTAACTCACCTAGACTCTCCTTTCTTACTACTGTAACACAACAAGTATGCATTCATTCATTTTCCCGGCTTATTCCCTTTAGAAATCAGGGGTCGCTACATCGGAATGAACCGCCAACTTATCCAGCATATGTTTTACACAGCGGATGCTCTTCCGGCTGCAACCCAGTACTGGGAAACACCCATATACTCTTATTTAAACAAACACACACACACACACACTCACACACACACACACACACACACACACACACACACACACTGCGGCCGATTTAGTTCCCCTATACAGTTCCACAACACTCTCATTCAATTCCCCTTATACTGTGTGTCTTTGGACTATAACCTACGCGAACACGGAGAGAACTTGCAACCTCCACACAGAAATGCCAACTGGACCAGCTGGGACTCAAATTAGTGACCTTCCTGCTGTGAGGTGACAGTGCTAACCACTGAGCCACCGTATCATCCCACAACAAATATATATTGCTGTATTTAAGTAAAAAAATGCTGTATTTATGGTTTTCCCAGTGATGGGTTGCAGCTGAAAGGGCATCCGCTGCTTAAAACATATGCTGAACATGTTGGCGGTTCATTCCGCTGTGGCGACCCTGGATTAATAAAGGGACTAAGCTGAAAAGAAAATGAATGAATGTATTTATGGTACCAATTGACTTCCACCGTAATAAAAAAATACAATGGAATTCAATGGATTTTAACCAGAATCTTTCAAAATATCGTCTTTAGTGTTCAACAGAAGAGAGGTTTTCAACAAGTGAAGAGTAAATGATGACAGAGAGGACATTTTGTCTGAACTATCCCTTTAAGAGACATCTCTGAAGCTGTGATGAACCAAATCCTAATCTCCATTAGTAAAGCTCGCAAACATCTCCGTTTTAATCCATCTTTCAGTCTGAAACATGTTTACAATCACTTCACAGTCACCCCGCGTTCTGTCTTGAAGTGTCTGATGTACGCTGTGTCGTGTTGATCAAATACACATAACAAGGCAGACTTCGCCGTCTGAATGACCTCTCTTTCTTCACACGTTACAGATTATCCAGCTTGTGCGCCGCTGTGAAGTTGGACTCTGATTCCCGGCCCCCGCAGCCAGGATGAAAGAGGAAGCTTAAACAGCGAGCAGCGCTGTGTGTTCAAACCCAGTGGCTGCCGTCGCTCTCCCTGCCTATCATAAGCAGCTCTAAGAACTTCCCTCTCTCTCCTGCTCAGTTGTGAGCTTTTATCTAGACACCTGAGTGTTTGTTTTCACCAGCCAGAATTGAGCAGATGTTCTGTGTGTAACCTGGCTGTCACGTCACTGACCACTGCGAAACATGGACAAATACAGTTGTCATTACATATATATAAGGTTATTTGTGAATGTGTGGAAGTCTAGTGTGTTTGTTTTGACAAAATACTGTATACACTGTATTTACACAGCAAAATGCTTCTTAAAGTAAAGTGTTTTGAATACTTAATGATATTCCGGTGTTAAATGTAATGTGTTATGAGGTCTTCACATCACGCCTTAAGTACGTTATTTCAAATTGAGACATGCGACATGCACAAATAGAGAGTACTTTGGTCGCGACACACAAGCGGTGAAGGGAGAGTTGAAAACATCTCAACATTTCAGAATGCTGCAAGTGCACTGCTTGTCAGGTGGCAAGAATCAACCGATCAGCTCAATAGTATATATATGGATGCAACCTTTATGATGCAAGCTGAGATTGCATCACTCTGCAATGCAATGTCAGCCACAATGCACTCAATGGAGTGAGTGACGTCACTGTGATGTGTAGGGTTAGGGGTGGGGTTAGGTGAGCACATTAAAAAGCATCGGATGCAGTTCAGATTGCACTTCATCAGGTCTGCATCCAGACCCTTCTCAATCAGCTACACATGTTGTGCAAAATTCAGATGGAGGGCAGGAAGTAATTCTTCTACATAGGAATTGCTATCAGAACATCAAAATGTTTCTGTTTTGTTGTTTATAATTGTTTTAATCGGCCAAAATAAGGAATGCCGGACTAGTTTTATGGACTTCCGAAAGTTTTTGTTCATAAACGGAGGAAAAACGGAAGAAAAGGCGGCATGTGATAAACATTTATTCAACAAATCCATGTGTAAAAACTTTTTTTAATGCGATAATTTGTTTAAATTTGCATTAAATATTTGTTTTATTGTTTATATTGTTTAAATATTGTTCTTTATAGTTTGAGACAATTGGCTACCCCTTAATTTACTTTCCAGAAAAGCACCAAGATTTTTTTAGAAAAAGTGAAACAGGACAAAACATAAGTCTAAAAAAACTTATGTTATATGCTTAAGTATATGCTGTTTTTCCTGAGTATGCATGGTCACCATAATGTTAGTACATTGTTATGAATTTGCTTGTTTGTTTTCATTTTATGTACAATATAATATAATATAATATAATATAATATAATATAATATAATATAATATAATATAATATAATATAATATAATATAATATAATATACACTCTAAAAAAAAAGGTACACGAAGTACAATTAATGTTTCTTAAGGAACAGTTTTGTACCTTTGTAAAACTTGTACCTTATATGGTACAGACAATACCTCTTATGATGATACTGTTCTGTACCTTTTATGGTACAATTGAAATGAAGGAACACAATTGTTCTCATAAAAAAAGGTGCATAAGTGTTGGACTACTCCTTTATTATAATATCTATAAAATAAACATTACTGGAAAGGTGTTACAGTGATTTTATAAAATAATTTCCATATGCATCTCGCTACAATACTTTTGCATAGTTCTATTTCTATTTTAAAATTAAGTAAATTAAATGAACTTAAGTGATTACAAGGGTGTTGAGTGAAAATTGGAGAAGAAAAAGTTTTATTGTACATAGGAGAATGTATTTCTATAACATTTTTTTGTGAAAAACGTACACTTAGGTTTCCTATGGTACAAATTATGTCCTTAAAGATACAAACTGCAATGATACAAATTTGTTTCCTTGCCTTAAGGTACAATTCTGTCCCATAAAAAGGTACTGCTCCAGTGATAAGGGTTTGTACCTTCTTTGGTACAACATTGTACCATTTTACTGAGAGTGTATAATATAATATAATATAATATAATATAATATAATATAATATAATATAATATAATATAATATAATATAATATAATATAATATAATATAATATAATAATATAATATAATATAATATAATATAATATAATATAATATAATATAATATTATAAGGCGACGCAGTAGTGCAGTAGGTAGTGCTGTCACCTCACAGCAAGAATGTCGCTGAGTTGAGCCTCGGCTGGGTCAGTTGGCGTTTCTGTGTGGAGTTTACATGTTCTCCTTGCATTTGTGTGGGTTTCCTCCACAGTCCAAAGACGTGTAGTACAGCTGAATTGTCCCTTGTGTATGACTGTGAGTGTGTGTGTGTGTGGATGTTTCCCAGAGATGGGTTGCAGCTGGAAGGGCATCCACTGTATAAAACAAATGCTGGATAAGTTGGTGGTTCATTCAGCAGTGGCGACCCCAGATTAATAAAGGGTTCGACTTAGCCGAACAGAAAATGAAAGAATAATATAATATAATATAATATAATATAATATAATATAATATAATATAATATAATATAATATAATATAATATAATATAATATAATATAATAATATGTACAATAAAATCATAATATACTGGCCTTACTTTGTCATTATTTATTCTAACAGTGTAATGTAGGAAGTAAGTTTTTAGATTGAAACCCCCAGGAAAAAAAAGAGGATGACGATCACTCTCTGTTTCATCTGCTCTGGAGATTTTCCTGTCGGCTAATCTGTTACATGTTCTCCTAGTTCTCCTCGGGGGAGTTTTCCTCCCTGATGGAGGTCTGGGGATGGATATGCACCCTTATCATCCTGGAGGAGGAAAAGAGAAATATTCCTACAGCTCTATAGGAGTAGATTGATATCATCTTACTGTATGTACTCTTAAAAAATAATTGATTTAATCAGTAGTTTTTCCAAGTAATATTATCTAAACATCCTTAAAATAAGATTACTTCAGAGGCAAAATTGCAGTATATACGACTTTTATCTGGAATTATTATTATTTTTTGTCCCATGGGCATTCCTTTCCTGTGTTAAACATAAGCCTTAATAAAACCTCATATGACTTTTTTAGATTTATGCTTAAAACAAGAATTAATAATGTATCCATAGGGTATTAAACATTATATATTCTTAAGCAATTTTGCTTCTTAGATAAATTTATTGTTTTAATATTTTACTGGAAAAAGACAGTGCTGCTTAGGACTTTTTAAAATGTGTGTGTAAATGTTAAGTATACCTTTTTAGAGACTTTAGGAAGAGGGTGCTGTCAGAGGTTTGGGCTGAGGGTTGATGGAAAATGTCGTTATGGTGCATGTTTTATTCATGTTTTTGCTAAGACACAGGAGGCATTTTAGAATTCCATTTTTAATGACTATTGATTGATTATGCTCAACATGATGTAAAACGAAGCTGTGGAGGTAGGAAAGCTCTGTGTGCACTACATGCAAACACATTTGATAAAATAATGCTTTCAATTAAAATTTTTTTTTTTTTGACAGAATTTAATTTTGTGTTGCCAGCTTTTGACACTAAGGATGGCCTGATGGGCCGGGGCCAGTGTGAGAGATTCTCGGGACAGTAGACAGGATTGTCTGTGGCTGGATCAGGTCAGTGTTTATGATTTGGCCATAACTATCTCTCAGTATGTGTGTAAATGCAGACTTAGAATCAAGAAACAGCACAACTGACATAAATAACAGTGTTTAAGTGAACAACATACAAAAAACATACAAAAAAAGAGGATGATCAAGCGAGCATAGTGAGACACAGTCCTGATTATCAACATGACTACTGGCCCATTTGCATTTGAGTGGTACAGTACAGTTCAGTACTCTTTTATGGTAGTTTCTACTGTCAAATGGTACCTAAAAGTGAACAGCACTGGACCACTTTTTGGGTACCTTTTCGAAAGGGTACCTAGCACAACAAAGGGGTACCAAAAGGCAGAGCAAGACATGCAACTGAACTTTGTATTTTCCCTGAATGAATCATTTGAATAAATCGCTTGACTCAATTAAACAAAAATGTGTATATACTTTTAAAGTAATGCATTCTCAATTTTTTTAAACCCGCCATTTAAATAGCAAAGACTGCCTCTGCAATAAAAATGAGCAAATTTGACAAGTATGTTATTAAAGCAAAATGACAAACTAATTTAAATTCATTCATTCATTTCATTCATTTTCTTCTCAGCTTGGTCTCTTTATTAATCAGGGGACGCCACAGCGGAATAAACCGTCAACTTATCCAGCATATGTTTTATGCAGTGGATGCCCTTTCAGCCACAACCCAACACTGGGAAACACCAATACACTCTTGGCATTCACACTCCTACACTACGGCCAATTATTCGATTCACCTGTACCGCATGACTTTGGACTAGGCGTAACTGGAGCACACAGAGAAAACTCAAGCGAACACGGGGAGAACAAGCAAACTCCACACAGAAATGCCAACTGACCCAGCCGGGGCTCAAACCAGCAGCCTTCTTGCTGTGAGGCGATCATGCTACCCACTGCGCAACCGTAACTTCCTCCAATTTACATTGCATTTTAAAAAGTGATTTAGAAAAATGCAAAACAGAAAGATTTCCAGAAAACATTTAAACCTGCCTTTTACACAGATGCTGGGTGGATTGCAGAGGAGGAGGTCTATGTAATATTTGCAGGCTAGTTTAACATGCATTAAACAGATGCACAATTTTTCTCCATGATGGAAATAAGGAGCTGAAGAGATAGAGGGAGAAAGAGAGAGAGAGGCATGTGAGAGGTGCTGATATTGGATTCCATTACAGTTGTCAATTTCACACACACACACAAACACAGAGCATCTTGAGCTCTGCATACTCAAGGGGGAGAAAGTGTGAGATGTCTTGAATCCTGGAGAACGGTACAAATTTAATACTGGGCTGAGCAATGCCACAGTCCCAGAGATCCCACAATAACGCAACTGCTATTCCCAGTCTAGGTCTCCGAAATAAATGCATTTATCGCAGTTCAGCCTCACACGACGCTGGAGAAGTGCTGAAAACAGCAATGACAACAGCTGCTACTGCTCGCGAACACAGCAACAAGAAGAGCGCAAACACAAAACATATGAGGAGAAGCTCTACAGGAAAACAACAGGCCAACCAATTGGAGTTAGTGAGCAGAGTGAGTCGAAAAGCAATATCCTTTAAACATCTCTGCCGTCAAACCAAGACAAAGAATCCCAGACAAGCTGAAAAAATAAACAGAGCTAAAATGGCTTATAATACTGAATTCATAAACATCATGACTTGAAAACTTTAAAATAAATAATTAATATCAAAGTTATATTAATTAAAGTTATATATTATATTATATCATATTTTATCTCCAAAAAATGACACAAACTTTTGTGGTCGAATCAACATCAACCAAAAAAATAAAAAATAAACAAATCGTAAAATTTAAAAAAAAAAAAAAAAAATATATATATATATATATATATATATATATATATATTTTTTATATGTATATATATACATACTTCAAGCTAATGTGGCTTAATAATGACTAATATAAACAATGTCACTTTTTTAATTGATAACAAATTTTAATTATATTCAAAACATTGTATATGTGCACTTCAGCTCTCTGGGGTCCACTATTTTTTTCTCTTTCATCCTTGAAATGTGTTATTGTCTTATTGGATCCATCCATCACAACACACATTCATGATGAAAATATCCAGGACTGACACTTTGCAATCAACTGAGAGCCCATAAAGTCCATGGTTTATGAGACTGTGGTCTGACGAGACTCAGAGACACTTTAGTAAACCCCTTTCAGAGATCACAGTCTAGGCTACACACTGCATAATCTTAAAATATTTACCACATTCTATTTCAAACCATTCATGCTTAGCTAATACAGATTTTGTATTTTTGACACACAAAATATGTCTTTGCTACAGACATTCATGCAATTTGCACCCACATTCTAACATTCAAAAACAAATAAATAAATTGAGACAAGGAAAGTTTATGTATATAGCACATGTCAGACAGAGTGGAGATTCAAAGTGCCGACAAAAGCAAGAATAAAAGAAAACAAGGAAATTAAAATGATTAAAGGAATAAAAAATTATTAAAAACAGATTAAAATGTGTTAAAACAGGTTATAAAAGAATGAAAAAGAAAAGAAAGACATAATAGTATGATCTGTCGGATGTAGCACATACTCATTTGGTAAATGCACAGCTAAAAAGATGTGTTTTCAGTCTTGATTGGAATGTGCCTGATGTTGGAGCACATCTGATCATTTCTGAAAGCTGATTACAGCAGCGGGGGCGTAGTAGCTGAAGGCGGATTCACCCTGCTTTGACTGAACTCTCTTGGATTTTCTAATTTGCTCAATCCCAATGTTCTAAGTGATCTGTTAGGTTTGTATTCAGTGAGGATTTCTGTAATGTATTGAGGTCCTAGGCCATTTAGTGATTTATAGACAAGTAGTAATACTTTAAAATCTATTCTGAATGTAACTGAGAACCAGTGTAAAGACCTGAGGACAGGCGTGATCTACTCTGATTTCCTGGTCCTGGTTAGAATCCTGGCAGCAGCATTTTGAATGAGCCACAACTGTCTGACTATCTTTTTGGGAAGGCCAGTGAGGAGTCCATTACAGTAATCCATCCTGCTGGTGATAAAAGCATGAGCAAGTTTCTCCAAAGTCCTCACTGGAAACAAAGCATCTAAATCTTGCAATGTTTTTGAGATGATAGTATGCTGATTTATTTACTTTGACGTGACTATCAAAATTCAGATCTGACTTAAATTAGTCAAAGAGGGAGTGAAAAATTCAGGGATAATGGTCATACTATATTTATATCTGACCTGATGATCAAAGAAAAAAAATGTATGTGGCTGTAATAATCACACAAATTCACAGTTAATTATAGAAAAATGTCATAATTTGGATTGAATGTGCAGAAATTAAAGTAGCATAGTTGTTTTTGTATTTAAAACAAACATTTTCCACATCTATCGAGATTTTTTCTTGTTTACAAATGTTTTGTTTTGTTGCTTTTAATAATCACTCTTAATTAAAGAATACGTCCAACCTAACCTAAACACCACATTTGTTAATGAATACTGAGATCGTATCATTAATCACCGTCTGTGAGCCTGAGTCACGCGTGAGATCAGGTATCAGTTTCTTAAAGGAATCTTAAACAAAGCAGCTTACTTTTCTGCCGTTCTCATCTGAAACATCACTGATCCCTTAATGAAATGAAATAAGCTCTGAAAATCCTCCCCTGCCCACCAATTCCGTCTGTTTATCAAATGGCCAGAGGGACTGACCGCAAACATAATATCTGATAAGAAACCTAATCAGGATCCCCGTGCGGAGTCAAAATTATAAGAACCCTTGACTAGACACTGATAAGAGGCTAAACTTTCTCAAGCACAGGATTTAGGTACTCCTCTTATTACTTTCTTTTGGTTATTGATTAAAGGAATGATTCGCATTAAAAATGAAAATTCTCTCAAACCATGTCACTGCAGAACAAATATAGTGTTTTTTAGTTAATTCAGGAAACAGGAATATCAAAACCTCTATTTCGTTAACAAACTCTACAACAAACCACAGGTGACAGAGAATAATAATAATTCAAGACTGCACAAAACTAAGCTAAACTAGGGGAGTATAAGAACACAGGACATGACAAGCTCAAATACTAACATGGGTGAAACACAGGTGGAACTAATGAATACATACAAATGGCAGGAAAACAGAACCAAGGAATCATATGATACAAACAAAAGCACATGGAACACGACATGGGAAAACACAGAACCTAACAAGAGGGTTTTGCTACATTTTTGTGCATCTGAAGTACATTGTGTTGTCTATGAGTTTATTGTACAGATCATCTAGTGAACCACTGACCTAAACCCTCCTCTCAACCCAAACAATAGCGTTTTCAAAAAGAAATAAGAAAAAGTGCACTGTGGCCATCTAGTTTTACCTTGATTTTATATTGCTTTTATCTGTCGAGCCCTTATCTGTCTTTTTGCTATACTGGAATCAAACCTGAGCACTCTGCATCACAAGTACAACACCGTAGTTCAAGGACAACAAAGCGAGCTACTGAGCAAACTGACCATGCTAGAAAAGTTGTCCATATTCCAGCAGCTAGCCCACAGAAGCTAAGCTAAGCAGTGCTTAGCTCAGTACCTGGATGGGAAACAACATGGGAAAGCTAGGTGTTAGTGAGACCAGCAGGGGGAGCCCAACCTGCGGTCTGTGTGGGTCCTAATACCCTAGTTTAGTGATGGGGACTATATACTGCTCACTGAGTGCCATCTTTTGGATGAGACGTTAAACCGAGGTCCTGACTCTCTGTGGTCGTTAAAAATCCCAGGATGTTCTTTGATATGGGGATGGTTAGGAGGCCATGATGGACAGAGGCCAGTGGGTAAATTTGGCCATGATGCCAGGGTTCAACCCCTACTTTTTTTAGTTGGGGTTGAACCCTGGCATCATGGCCAAATTTACCCACTGGCCTCTGTCCATCATGGCCTCCTAACCATCCCCATATCTTAATCGGCTTCATCCTTCTGTCTCCTCTCCAACAATTAGCTGGTCTGTGGTGTGCGGTCTGGCGCAATATGGCTGCCGCCGTGTCATCTGGGTGGATGCTGCACAATGGTAATGGATGAGGAGATTCCCCCCAATGTGTAAAGCACCTTGAGTGTCCAGAAAAGCACTATATAAATGTAAGAAATTATTATTATAATTATTATATGGATATAGATAGGTTTCTAATCTGTTTATAAATTAAGCTGTTTTGTTTGATACCTATATGCCCGTGGTAATAAATGTTGACTTTTATGTACTATAATGTACTATACTCAACTCAATTTCATTAAAAAATGTATAATTTTTTTACATTTTTAATGTATTTGCAGTTCATTCTTATTTGTACATTTTTTTTTAGATTAGAGTGTGACCAGAGTGCGAATTACAGGGTTTTTTTGGGGGATTGACCCCCCTAATTAACACTTGAACCCACCCTGAAGGACATCAAAACAAGACGTACGGAGGGTCAGTCTTTTAATTGACCTTAATTAGTAGACTCCTTTAATTGACCTTAATTGGGGGAGTCCTTGACCCCCCTAATAAACACTTGAACCCCCCTGAAGGACATCAAAACCAGACGTATGGAGGGTTAGTCCTTTAATTGACCTTAAGGGAGTCCTTTAATTGACCTTAATTAGGTCAATTATATGAGTCCCTGACCCCCCTAATATACACATGATCCCACCTGAAGGAAATCAAAACAAGATGCATGAAGGGTCAGTCCTTTAATAGTGAAGAGTAGTTTTCTCTGATCTGTATCTAATAATAATAATAATAATAATAATAATAATAATAATAATAATAATAATAATAATAATAATAACAACAATAATAATAATAATAATAATAATAATAATAATAATAACAATAATAATATTAATAATATTAATAATATTAATATTAATAATACTACTACTACTACTACTAATAATAATAATAATAAATAAAAGAATAGACAATATAAAAAAAACTTTGATAACCCCTATAACGGTTCATAACATTGTGGATAATTGCATCAATCAGTATGAAACTAACAGATCTGAGCACCAATACACATTGTACGTATTCAACATTTTTTCAATTTTTTTTTTGTAAAAGATTTTATCAGCATAGAGCCTGAAGTAAAATTAGATGCATAGTTTATTTATTTATTTTTTTTTAAATATATAGTTTGACATAACCTCTGAAATAAATAATAAGAGGTTACTGTAGGTAAAAAAAAACTAAATACACATCAACACACTGAAAAAGTAAATACGCTTTATTAATATAATAGATGCAATTAAAAAATACATATATTTAATTAGCTTAATCATGTATTATACAAACTATAATTACAGAAAAATGTTGACCCCCATTGTCAATGTATAATTCACACCCTGGGTGTGAATGAGTTGTACAAAAACGTAAAAATTACAATTTACTCACATCTATATACTGTACATGGATGAATTTACAACAGTTAAATATGTTAATTTATCACATGATTAAAGAATAAAAGAAAAAAAACTATAAAAAAAAGTAGTGCAGTGGAATTCAAAAATGTTCTTAAGGGCCTAGCACCTAGACTGCAGCTCTACACAAGACGTTTCGCCATAGGAGAAATTGTTGTGTTCAACTGAGCCTGGTTTCTGTCTAGGTTTTGTAATTCTTCACTTTCGACAATTGGTGAATTCTTTTCCTTGCCGCTGTTGGCACTGGCTTACATGGTTCGGGACCTGCAGAGCTGCGCATCGATGGATTTGCTCTTCAATGTTTGAACTCTCAACAGTGAATATTAAACCACACTAAACTGAACTTGACACTGTTTCGATTTACTATAATTTTATATGTGAAGCTGCTTTGACACGATCTACATTGTAAAAGCGCTATACAAACAAAGATGAATTGAATTGAATTGAATTTAATTTCTGACGTTGTGACAAATCTGTAAAAATAACTAAAATCACTTTATGTGCAGGACAAACGCACTTCACTAAAAAGCTTAGGTCAAAAAATTCAGACGTCCCACTAATATCTGCCTGCAGGACAGGTTATACACACCGCCCTCTCCATGTTTAACAAATGGGATTTTTCTTTGGATTTAGTTATGATTGTATGATATTTTACTTACTTGCGATTGGGTCTGTAAGATTTAGATACCTTTATTGTCATTTGCACAGCAATTTAAAAACATAGAGCAATACAAAGTAATAAAAAATGCTTTATTCTCTCGGGTTCACTTCTTCCTCACTGTAAAGGCCTTTCCCCAACGTTCTTTCCACCAGAGACACAATAATCAGTCAGCATGGCAAACACCTCTTCGTTGCTAATTAGAACTGCTGTATTTTTAGATGTGTGCCAAATACACAACAAAGGCGCTCAGTTCCATCTGCATCATATGCATGGCAGAGAGCATTTCTGTCTAGAGAATTCTTCACATGCTGTCACTGATTGTCTCTTTTCTATATGACTGAGAGGAGACAGTGTTTATATAGTATGCTGTTTGTTCTACGGAACATGAGGTTTCTTACAAAAGGCTTCACTTTTCTCATAGCACTTTATCTTATAGACTTAAGGGGCTTCAATTTTGGCCTTTTAACAAGATGTAAAAGCAGTCTTTCATGTCTTCGGAATGTGTCCGTGTAGTTTCAGGTCAAAATACCCATCAGATTATTTATTATACCATGCTGAATATGTCAATTTTGGGGTACGAGGGAATTGTAGATGTTTTTTGTGCCTTTGCCTTTAAATAAAAATGAGATGGTTCTCCCCACCAACTTAAATTAGGTTCTTTCTGCCTACTCTTCGAACATTTCACTTCAGAGTAGAATAACCAGGATTAAGATGTCAGCATAAACACAGCAAAATGACAAACAGCAAATAAGACATGGTGAAACCCCAAAGTCACAAATACCGTTGCAAGATGAATGAGCCACACACCGTTACAACATTAGCCCCTTTCACACATACAGACACGGAAAAATGTGTATATGTGAACAGGCCCTTTTTGAACATACCGGTAAATTCGTTCCGGCTATTTTTCAGAAAGAGAAGTTGTAACATTACTGCTAATTTGCCGGAATGCTGCGCTGTGCAAATGCAGAAGGAAGATTGCCAGAAAGAGCACGTGCACATCTAGAACGTGATGATGTTAGACGTCTACATAAGCTAATCATAACAGTCAGACGCATTCATGTCCAAGTGGTTTATGAAAATAAAAGCCTTTGAATGTTTTTCCAGAAACATTTAACTGCTAGATGTTAGTCAGATAACAGTTCTATGTTCTTTCTTAATGCCAACTGTGTGAATAATTATCGATAAGATGCTTATGATAAGCCGTTGTTTGTTTACCTTCAAGCTCCGCTTTCTTTAGTTGAGTGGCGCTACGCGTGTGCACGTGAAGGAGCCGGTGAGCGCCAGCACACACACATATCATGTACATCTTGACATGAAAAAGTGTTCCTCTATATGTTTTCATCGAAGTGGTTCACAATACTGATCCATCCACAGAGTTTGTAATGTGGTCAAATGTTTACAAATACAAGCCCAGCCATTTAGAGCTCATTTTTGGTTAATGATGTCAGAATTTACCGGTATTTTGGAATAGATGTGTGAATGGTCTTTTCTGGAAAAAATTTGTAACGTCCTCGCCTGTGTGAACAGCGCTTTTTTGAATTTACCGGTAAAGTCGTTCCGGAAATTTTCCGGATATTTACCGGTATCACTGTGTGAAAGGGGCTAATATTCATACACAAAGAATCAAACACACATGCAGACGTTTAACACAATGTGCTGTTTTTGCTTATTGCTAATGTGACTGGTTGCCCATCAAACTTGCTCATATGTGCTGCTGTATAGAGATCCAGTACAGCTAAGTTAGTGTACAAAATAAACCTGATTTAACGAAGAATCCTCGTTTATGATTGTGTACACTGTGCAGTTGGTCCAGCAATGATGAAATACATAGCTCAAAAGTATAGTTTAAAATGCTATAAAAATACTAAGTGTACCAATTACTGCTTCTTGAAGTGCAGTTGGATCAAAGAGAGTTGGAACAGATCTTTTAATCCCAGTTTCTTTGCAAATCCTGTATTGTATACATGACAATACAAATAAATCCTAAGACATGGTAAAATGTGACTGTCAATCAATATTGGCAGGCAGGGAAAACTGCACTTCTATGTTTTGTGGTGGGCCCAAAAATCACTGGGATTTGAATCATATTTTAATGTAAAAAAGGGATGTGTTGTGTTTATATCACTCCAATATGACCATGGGCACACTTTACCTACATAGATTTCTGTCCAAACAGCTTTTAAAAGTTTACTTTCAATGATCGCATATTTTACCAGCTTTCCTCACCTTTGACCTCCATCTCATTTTTGAACCATCGGACGTCAGCCGCAGGTTTGCTGCCAGAGGTCACACAGGTCAGAGTGATGTGATCTCCCTCCAGGACCGGCTTGGTGAGTCCATTGATCTCTGGTTTCTTAGGCACCCCTGAAAAAGAAGCAGACATGTGATTTAGAGAGAAAGGTAGAGAGGTGGAACTCAATTCTTTATGGCAGCTCAAAATATTAACAGTAGGTGAATGTAACGTTAATAGAGAACGATTAGAGATTTTATTTATATCTTCTGTGAACCACCTTTTGTTTTGCCTGAGGCTTTTTGTCGTTCACTGGGGTTAATTTAAATTTAGACTCTTTCATTTAGTGGTTATTTGATCCTATTATTGCAGAGTTTTTAAAAGCAGCAGGGTATTTACGATTAAATTTAGCTTCTAATTTGGAATGTCAATCAATCTAAGATTCCAAATCGAATGAATTACATATGCTGATTAATTAACAAATTAAAATAAATTAATTACATCTACCCTAACATTCAAGAGCTTTGAACTCTCTTTGCCTATCCAGGTTGCATGTACAATATTCATTCAAAGATACAGATTGATTTTACTGAACTGGAAACAAAATGACCCTTCCTGCTGCTCCACATTGATAAAAAATGTTATGCCCTGCCTGCAACTTGAGAAGACTTTCCCTTAAAAATAAAACTAAGAATTTCTATGTAACATGGAATCCTTCTTTGAGTACTTGAGGACTCCAAGAACCTTGAAAGTGCTGACTCTCTTTACTGGTGTCCCGTTGATGGTGATAGGGGTGTGTTCTCTCTTCTCTCACCTGAAATCCACCACCAGCTCCTTGGTTTTGCTGATGTTGAGTGAGAGGTGGTTTTCCTCACACCATTGCACCAAGTTAATTCAAAAATATATATTTTTACTTATAACTAAGGCCACATATAATTTGGGGATTTATTTTTTTACTTTTTATTTATTTTTTATATATATTTTTTCATATCTGTGCAGAATTTTGTAAAAAAATCTGTGGGTATATGCAAACTGATTTTGCAGAAAGCCGAACAGATAATAAAAAATAAAAAAAACTCACATTGCATACATAATTTCACAAATATAATTGAAGTATTTACATATTATTTAATAATATTACTGGAGACAAAATAAAAAAACTGAATATATATTTATTCACACTTACAGCAAATAAATAAATAGATATAATGATGTGTTTAAAAAAGTTTTTGTGATCACAGATTCCATGCGAGCCAGCTTATAACACACCTGAGATCACCTGACAGAGAAGACCTCAAACGTTTGTTTCCACGTACAAAAGCCATCAGCATTTCAATCTTATGAACCGTTTCAAGCACACAGGAAACTCTGTGGCCCACAACTACATTACTGTGTCAGGAGCTTCCTCTCTGAGGTAGCGGCCTGAGACAAAGAAAAATCAATAGGGAACATTAGTCAGGAAAATTAGATATTGGGTTCGCTTTGATTGAAGATGAGATCAGACGTTTGGCATTCAGTTCACAGGCCTTATTGCTCCCCTGAGTAAGAGACCTTAATCACATTCCTGAGAAATAAATCAAAGCAAAAACAAACCACAATGTACTGTGCATTAAAAAGCAACAGAGTAAATACATCAGTCATTCCACAGCATCGTGGCCTGTAACCTCTGCTGGACGCTGTGCTGTTTGTTAATACTGTCCCAAGATGACATAAAGGAAAACGGCAGATGCCAAGCTGTCGCTGCTGATTGATTCATTTCTTGATATCTGATACACAAAGATTTTGGAGAAAAACATGTAAAGTCAAATTCAATTGTGCTACTTTGTTGTCTCATATTTCTATGTCTGTGCATATTTTTTATTGATTGTGGCAGCGGTAATTCATCAAAAAATGTGTTTCATGGTTTTAAAAGTACACACATACAGTTTAGTAATTTGCTCAAAAAACACTGATCTTAAACAGTACATCTTCAATCCTCATGCAGTGTGCACTAGTTGTTCATGATGTTTAAAATGTTTTAGCTTAAAACTTTATTAATACCCTTAGAGGAATTACTTCTGTAAACTAATTATTTCATATGTGCAGTACATTGTAAAAAACGTTGAGTTCCACACAATTATTTCATGTTATCAGTGTTAGAATTAAAAATCTAAAGTTGATTTCTATTTCTCAAATTTGTAAGAACAGTATATGTCCAGTTGGTGTGGAATAGCAGTATAACTCCAATTCATCATATCACTTTAAACCACTAAAGATCTGATTCTTTTATCTTAGTTTTAATACAGTAACAAAAACTTTACATTATTATTATTAATTTAAAAACAGAAAATACAGTATGAACAATGTACAATACATAGACCTTCTTACAGTACAGGCAATAACAAATCAATTATTAACAATAAACAATTTCTCCAAACTGTTTGTTTATACAAAGTCCACACATACAATTAATGTCACATGGTTATCGCATTTTTTATTTTTTGGACTTATATTTGTTCATCACACACACTCATTGTATTTGTACTTGCTAATTGTAAATATGTAGTTTAAACAAGCAGCAAAACATTTTTGAGTGTAAAGCATAATTGGGAATCATGTTTAGTGTTGCCAAATCATGCTAAAAAATAGAAAACAAAAAACAAAACAAAAAAATAAACCATCTAAGCAAAATATTCCAACCACCACCTGTGTACATTATTAACTTTATACACTGGATGACTTAAGCCCTGAAGACCAATATGTGGACCTGGCAACCGTTCAAAAGTAAGCTCTGAGAAGCAACCTTCAAAACATAAACAAAACACGCTGCCTCTGTTGAGAGGGTTTAGTTAAAGTCTGCATGAAATCATGAAACTTACTTTATGTTCGTTTTGCTGGCACAGATTATTAGTCTTCAGCTGAACATTTATTTGTTGCAAGCTAATAATTTTTTTGGGTCATCTTTAATTAAAATTTACCGTTTGCTTCCACTATAAATGGTGGTCAGACCTTCACTGATAATGTCAGTTTAAAAGCTTGGGCAAAATGTGTCTAACCACACACTTCTTACCATTAGTTTGCTGCAAAAATGTGAGGAAATCAAAAATCAAACCCTACTCAATATTCAGATTGTGTTATTAACGAGTCATCATACTGAAATAAAAGTGTGTTCAAGTCTGGTTCAAATACTGCTGGTAGCTTGTTATAGGGTCTGAAAACATTAAAGCACATCTTTTAAGATGTTGACAGTCATATATATGTCCGACGTTGCTAAAAACACTATTAGGACACATGTATTTAGCTAACAATTGAAAATTGATTATTTTTGCGCTGTTTAGAGCAAATTTGTTCTTCCAGTTTAAAAAAAAAATTGAAGCAGTGTCACAACAATGGGATTCCAGTGGGAGACTGACTGTCTGTACTGGCCAGTACAAAGTGACGTCTTTGATTTTTTAGCACATCAGTTCGATGATTCATGAGAAAGACTTGGTTCGAACCAATCAGCGCGCTCTATTGTGAATGAGGTGCAACTTCATTATTATGCATGATATAGCTTCGAAGACTCCTTTACAGTTTTCAGAAAGACGCCATATTGTGTTACCAATCGTAATTCAAAAAAGTAGTAGAAGAATTGTTCGAAGACATGAGTAGTCAATGTTTATAAATAAACTGCAACAAAGGTTTTGTTTTCATTTCCCCGCAATGAGAATAGAGCTTGCGTGTAGACCCACATATGTGGATTACAGTGGTCTGCTAAAAACGACAAAAATATGTTTGTAAGAAATATTTTTTACCCCAGAGCTTTTCGAATCTTGAAATGGTGAAATGTTGATTTGCCACTCGTCTTCTTTTAAAAAAGACACAGTTCCAGTTTGTGTTTATTTTCCTGTCTCTGCAAATTAGGTAAGTGTGTGATCAATGTTTTTTCTTTATGTTTCTTCAGATGGCAAAGTTAGTTAGAATTGTCAGCGGTACTCTTTCAGTTTTTAAAGACATTCATTCATTCATTCATTTTTTTGTGGCCTGAACCAGCGACCTTCTTGCTGTGAGGTGACAGAACTACTGCCCCACTGCGTCACCCTTTTAAAAACATAGCTTAGTCAAAATGAAAAGTTTATAGTAATCTCACTACAATATTATGGACTGAAAAATCCTCCACTTCCACACAGCTTTCAAATCCGCTGTAAATGCTGCTCTCCGAATCACTGTCTATCTCCCCTGCATCTGTGTTTGTGTTGCAGGTTTGAAAATCAGCTGTTGTGCATGTAATAAAACTCCCACTTTTCATGCAAATGCTTCTATCTTTCACCACACGAAACTCCCAACTAAACTAAGCTGGACTCACCCACTTTCCGAACTATTCAAAGGAGAAGTGTGAAAACATCCTGCTGAGACAGGGGGGTTTCACGGCCCTTACAAATAATGCACAGTAGATGCCAGAATGTTTCGGAAACACACAAAAATACTTTAGGATATTAACTGCAGTTGTCACTCCTGAAGCCTTACAATCTATAGCAGAAACACAATATCCATTTCAAATAATATCTTTAACAACATATGTAGCTTAATGTGTAATTAATCTTGCATGTTTTCCCAACAACATTGAAATGAATTGTATCCATTCATGTATTCACAATGAGAAAAACACTAATGCAATGCAGGCTTGTTGACAAGAGTGTACAACTGTAATGATTTTAATGGTGCGCGCCAACTAATTAAAACGAGACTAGCTAATTGGGCTCCTAATTAATGCAGAAATATGGCATTAAGCACTGTTTGTGGGCTGTCGCAGCTGACATTAACTCTGGTATGTTTGGGTCTTGATACAAAGTCTGTTTGACTTTTGATTGACAAAAGTAGTAAAAAGTTGATAGTGGAAACTAATTAAACTTCTTTCTGTGTCACTTCTCAACACTGTTCTGTGATCATCTGTGTCTTTGTTGAAGGCGACCGGGTGAATCCATTTAATTAAATCCTGATCCAGGCCAAAGTTAGATTTGAAACGCCCCCACTGAGGTAAAATTCTAATTATCTATCTACTTTCTGGAAACGACAAATTTGATCATTTTCTATTGCCTTGTTAATGGTTCAGTGTAGCTCATTGTCAACCAGTTTAGACTGCTTGCACACGCCAATAGCTCTCTCCACCAATAAATGCGTCCATGAACATTCATAAAGATTTTGGTTCAGATGTTTGGGGCTGGTAATAATTTTTATATTTTTAAAAGATTCTTATAGGGTGGACTGCATTTAATTGATCATGAATGCAACAAAAAACAATAATATTGTGAATTATATATGTCTATTGAAAGATACACCCATTTAAATTATTACGACTTTTATTTACTGATACAGTTTCAATTTACTAGAACATCTGTTTTAAGCTGCTTTGACACTATCTACATTTTAAAAGTGCTATAAAAACAAACACGAATTGAACTAAATTGATTTAAAAAAAGTTATATTTGTCAAAAATTAATAAGATCAATAATAGCAAACCCTAGAGCCCCTAACTTAACTCTATTTACAATTTTTTGGGAAGTGCTGAAGAAGACTTTGCACACTGTTCTGACTCCCCCATCAATAATGCAAGATCTTGAAGACAAATTTATGGACAGACTCTGGACAGGAATAAATGTTGTGGCATTGTAGAAGCATATTGAAACCATGCTGTATGTGCCTTTTTTGGATCGGCAGTGTGTGTGTGTGTGTGTGTGTGTGTGTGTGTGTGTGCACTGTAAAAAAAATCTTCATGCCACCTTAAAATTTTAAGTTATAACATAAGTTACAACATGGTTAAAAGTTTCAATCTTAAAAGCAAAGCTGTAAAGGCATTGCTTAATTGAATGATAAAAGAAATAGTTTAAATGTAAATATACAAAAAGTAAAAAAAAAAGAGATAAACATGTTTATAAAAAACATTTAAAAAGTAAAACTAATAAGGGTTTACTTTAAAATTACACAAATAAAAAAATTGTTAGTAAAAATTGTTAAAAAATGGTCACTTAATATAAAGAGGTGCACACAAAATTACAATTTATTACTTTGATTTTTACATAATTTTAAATGTACTTACCAAAACAGGAAAAAACAGTGTAAATGACACGGCAATTTCATTGTATAAAACAGACACATTGCTGTAAATTGTCATTAATTATATAATACATAAAATAGCAGTCAAGCTGTTAATTTACAGATATTGTGTTTACAGTAACGTTTCTTTTAAATATATTTTCTGTAAATGTTTTTTTTTTTTTTTTTTTTTTCAGTGTACTTTACTTAAATAGTGAAGTTGTCTTAACTTAGGTTAAAATTGACAGGACTTGACAAATAGACATTCATTGTCTGACATCACCCAAAAATAAATTAATATAAAGTAAAATCATTACAATAAATAAAAATTAATACATTAGCTAATTATATGATTTACACTATTATAAATTATATAATGTATTACAAAATTACAAAACACTTACAAACTCAATTTTAAAGCAGATTTATTTATAAAAAAATTTATTTTTTTTTTGCACATATTTGAATTATTTAAAACTCAGACTTTAAAAAAAAGTTAACTTATATATTATATTATTTAGTTCAGGTGACTCTTTATAATAAGTTTAATAAGTTCAGCCATGTAAAGTTTTGATATATACACAATCCAGATAAGTTAACATAACTCAAAATATTAAGTTGCACTAACTAACTAATTGGCAAAATCATGTATAATTAATTACATATCAAAAATATCTGAAAAAGGTTAACTGTGGGAAATACAGCAAGGTTCATGTAGCAATTTTCCACCTTTATGCCAAATAACAAATTCCCTGACTTTTATAGACTAAAAAGCTGAATTTGCATGACATCTAATGAATAGAAAAACAGGCTGCTGTTGCTTTGCTTGTGATAATATTATATTAAAATTGTTTTAGCTTGAATATCATTTTGCATGACTTTAATATCTACTCCGAGAACAACAACGAATAATTTACCTCAGTTTTTATAAAAACTAGAGGTATACCATAAGTGCTCGCTCTCTCGCACAACTGGTAGCCTGCTAGTAGTTTTAAGTAAAGTTTCTGTCATTACTTTTTAACACCTAGTCTTTAAAGTGTCCCTTTTTTAAAGCCCAAACTCTTAAAATTTTCATTATTTAAGTATGTAAATTGCCATTTTTCTCACACCTGATTTCAATAATTTGTTTGAAGAAACTTTTTCTGCTTTAATTAAAAAATTTAAAAAAGACTTATTGAAGTGGACTCCTTCGCCAATTTCCCTGCTTAGGATAGTTAATGTCATCAAAATAAACATACTTCCTCGACTAAATTACCTTTTTCAAAATCTTCCATGCTATTTAGCTTCATCATTTTTTAAAACATTGAATTCTTGCATATCTCTGTTTATTTGGAATAATAAGTAACAGAGAGTCTGTCTTTCTAAACTTTGTAAACCAAAAGATCTTGGGGGTCTCTCCTTACCTAATCTCCAGCTTTATTATTGGGCTGCTCAACTCCAAAGCATAACAAGCTGGGTTACGAATAGGCAGGACACTCTGTGGATTGACTTTGAATCTTTATTTTGCCATCCAAGAGGATTAGAATTTCTCTGGTTTATTAATCATATAAATCATGTAATCTCTTTTACTGACAATATAATTGTCTATAATACATTAGTGGTTTGGAATGATGTGAAAAAAACATTTGAACATCCCCCAAATTATATCCATCTATTCCCCTTTGCCTTTGAACCCAGCCCTCCCCACCCAGATTAAGAGCATCGGATTGCAGGACTGGAGTTCTAAAGGTCTGTCTGACTTTGCCGGAATGTTTACCTCTGCAATTGTGAAATCATTTGAACAAATTAGAACAGAGTTTAACATTCCCTCCGAAGACTTTTTAAAATATCTTCAAATTCAACATTATATAGAGTCCCTACTAAAGCAAAACCAACTGGAAGAAACGATGCTGTCAGTAAGTTCTTTTAAAGGGATTATTTCTAAATTCTAAGCCTCATTAGTTTACTCTGATTCCTCAGTTTATAATTCCTTGAAACCACTATGGGGACAGGACCTTGGAGTTCTGTTTGACCCTGAAGATTGGTCCAAGATCTGTGATGGTATCTTTCCAAAATGCACCTCAATTTCCATAAATGAAAATAAAAAGTTAAGTTTTTTCACAGAATTTAGTTTACACCTGTTAGTCTGCATAAAATTTTCCCAGCTTGTTTCGATCTCTGTTTTAAGTGTAAAACTTGTAAGGGCACATTTTTTTTTATGTATTCTGGTCATGTGTTTACATCCAACCATTTTGAAGAGGGGTTCATTCTGCAATCCAAGAGATAATTGGAAAACGTTTTATTTTCTCCTGCTCACTTTTTTTGTTGAATGACATTCCAGAAGACCTTTTTGACTCAGAGTTCAAACCTCTGTTTACAACTTTTACATTTCAAGAAATGTATATTATTAAAATGGTCTACTTCTCAAACTCCAACTATTTCCATGTGGATTACTCAGCCTTTCTTCCTTTGGAAAAATTAACTTATGACCTCAACCACAAACAGGACGAATTCAGGAGACTTTGGGAACCTCTCCAATTCTTTCTACATAAACTCTTTTTATTTGAAAAGAGTTCTGTTTTTTTCTGTTTTGTTTTGACTATTTTATTAATTGTTTATTTATTATTATTTCTCTATTTTAAACGTACATTTGTAAATGTTTATTTGATTTGCAGTGCTTGGGTTTGGTTTGTTTGTCTGTTGTCTGATTGTCTTTGTTGTTTGTACTATTTGAAAATCCTAAAAAAAAAAAAAAGTATGTAAATTGCCAGCTGATAAGTTTGAAAGAAATAAAATAAAGCTGAAAAATAATCTGACCATAACAATAGACTTTATTAATTTATTATAGACTTTATTAGAATTATTATTATTTTTACAAACAAACAACAACCAAAAAATCCCTGATATTCCATGACTTGGAGACAATTCCACGACTTTCAATGTTTGGAATAGACCTTCTAATATTCTATTATATTCTAAAAATTCCATAAATTTTACAGGAACCCTGATGTAGACTCCGCCAAACTTAGGATTAACATGAACCAAACTGTCTATTTCCAGTTTAGTGATGTGACAAGTCAAGGCTAACTAACTACCTCATCGCTCCAGCTGGTTGAATTAGGATGTAAATGAAATGATGTCTTACCCAGGACGGTGAGGAAAGCCTTGGCTGTTTTGACAGGCATGGTGAAGAGGGAGCAGGTGTAGAGCCCCTCGTCTGACAGCGAGACCTCGCTGATGCTGATCGTCAACTCCTGCGACGTGGCTCTAACCAGTTCAATCCGGTTATCTCTCAGAGCTGCCGGAAAACAAACAATTCACACACTGATATTAATTATGACACCTTAATAAGCATGTACCATAATGGTTCAAGGTAATATTCCTGCTTTTCCCAAACAACCCAAAGTTTTAATGCATGAACACTGGCTTAACAGACAAGACCCACTCTGGATTATTGGAAATGTGTGACTGTGACACTTCTGCAATTCCTAGTTCATTATGACGTATCCACAAAGGTACTGAGCTATATACAGTAACTTTTCCCCCCAGTGCACATGCTGGTTTCAAGAGTTCACACTTAGTTGATGATTGATAATGAAGCTTGTTTGGCATGCTGTCCTGGGAGAGAATCCCTGAGCTCATAAGATTCTTGAGCCCTGGGCTACCTCGCATTAGCAGGGTGAGAGGGGAGTTTGAGCTCAGATAGATCTCGATGAACTCCCCCGACTTATTTCTGGCTAATCACAGATAAAGGGATGGCTAAAGAGAGATATACGGTTTACTAAGAGTTTTGCTATGATGCCAATTTAGAATGTACAATTTACTTAGGTGACATGCTTTTAGACTGTGGGAGGAAACCAGAGGAAACCCACGCAAGCATAGGGAGAACAAGCAAACTCCGCAGAAAAATGTTGACTGGTTCAGTAGGGACTTTAATCGGTAACATTCTTGCTGTGAGGCAACAGTTCTAATCACTGGGCCGACATGTTGCCCAATTTAGAAAGGAGGGGGAGTTGGGGTGAGAGGGCGGAATCCTCAAGATGAAGATACTGAGTTAAGAATCTCCAGTTATTTATAGTTAGTTAGGAATCGTCAGATTGGTGAATCATATGTTAGCTAATGCGGAAACAACCATGAACAATCATAAGCATGTGATCCTCTCGAAATTAGTTTCTAAATAAATTTCTCTTATTGAAAACATATCTGTGGATACAAATGGCTAAACATTAAAATGGCTGATTTATTCATTCATTTTCTTTTCGGCTTAGTCCCTTTATTAATCCAGGCTTGCCACAGCGGAATGAACCACCAACTTATCCATCACATGTTCTAAGCAGCGGATGCCCTTCTTTGTGAATCATCCATATACACTCATTCACACTCATACACTATAGACAATTTAGCCTACCCAATTCACCTGTACCACATGTCTTTGGACTTGTGGGGGAAACCCACGCAAATGCAGGGACTTGCAATGCAGAACTTGCAAACTCCACACAGAAATGCCAACTGACCCAGTCAAGGCTCAAAACAACGACCTTCTTGCTGTGAGGCGACAGCACTACCTACCACTCTACTGCGCTGCCCATGGCTGATTCATTTGAAAAAAAATTAAATGACTGGCTGCGTCTGAAACATTATACATACTTTATTAGGTATTTATTTCAAAACCAATGAAAAAGTACATTTTATATATTTTATATATATATATATATATATATATATATATATATATATATATATATATATATATATATATATATATATATATGTGATCAGGTTGCAGTAACATAACTAATTTATTCATTAATTTTCTTGTCGCCTTAGTCCCTTTATTAAACCGGGGTCACCACAGCGGAATGAACCGCATTCACACACACACTCATACACTACGGACAATTCGCGAAGGCAGGGAGAACATGCAAACTCCACACAGAAACGCCAACTTTGCGTTCAAACCAGCGACCCAGCCACCTTCTTGCTGTGAGGCGACAGCACTACCTACTGTGCCACTGCCTCGCTTCTTAACTAATTAATTATCTTATTAAATATTACATTAAGTTAGTATCTTATCCTAATCTGGTTGCTTTTAAAAGTCTTTTGTCAATTTTATGTGTACTATATAGTAGGGGAGTATATGGTTTTTCATGCATCCAGTCTCTTAATGAATGGAGTACTGAATTATTTAAACAAATATAGAGATGCATAAACTGACTGGACTGTATTTTTATTGTTTATAAGAGCCCTTTGCCTTATAAATACTTATTGTGAGTCATAATACACTTACTAACCTTTATTAATGCATCATTAATAGCTTTATAAAGGGAAAACTGAATGCAGATTTTGCTCACTATGCATTTATAAAAGGTTTGAAATGCATTACTACTATCACTGTTATAATGTATCTACAGTATGACAGTCATTATAACACAATATAAGGTTTGTTGCAACTTAATAGATACAAATATAGAATTGTAATGATTAATTATAAATACGGATAAAATTGTAATTCATTATAAGTGTGAGCTTCATAGAAAGTGTTAGTGTATATTTTTGTTTATAAATGTTGACATTCTAAAACATGGAAAAAAAATGGAAAATTAAACTATTACAATTGGTGCGTCTCTAATCAAGTAATTAATTACAAAACAGCTTTATTCTGGAATGAAACACTGCAGTGTTGCTCTGAGATGTACAATGTGCTCTGGCTTTTTACTGAATGTTGGCGAGACAATATTTGTACAATGTAACTTACTCAAAAAGTACTTCTTGCTAATATAGCAATCAAGCTCACACTGCTATTTGAGAAAACAACACACTTGCTTGTGTGATATTGCTTCACTATATCACATCTTATGAAAATGTCAGCTGGCACATTGTTTAAACAACAAATATGATGTTAGTTTATCAGTGACTATGTATATAACACGCTCCTCATAGGTGTGTTTTGCAGTATTGCCAAGTATTTCAGAGTGAGTCTAGATACACAAGACATGGAATAATTGAAAAAAAAGCCATTTTAACCTAAAAGATTATAAACAAACCACATGTCATTCCATAATTATGTTCAGAGGGTAAAGATCAATTTCTTGGCTACGTGGAAAATTATTTTGTGACGCCTTTCAATCAAGGGAGCAAATGGAATATGGATCAGTCAAGATTTAAATCTAACATCACTTTAGTCAATGGCGTTCAGAATGAGGATCGATTTGAACAAATTCATGCTGGATCCATTTACAAACTCACTGTTTATGACATTTGCAGGTTCTTTACCAAGTCGAGTATGAATAAAAGTAAAGTTCAAACTTATTATGACTGTGACCTCTGTGCAAAGGAGGCCTAAGGATGTGATTTTAGTCATTAGATCTTTTAGTGTCTGTCATCAGACAAACCTAATGAAAAGGTTAAAGTGTTAACGCGGAGGTCAAAGGCTAACGTCAGAAACGGGCCACTATTCCCCAGGCATCTTTTACACGCTTTGTTTAATGATGATGACTACACTAGGAAAGAAGTCTGGTGGATCATAAGATATTCGCCATGTGGCGGCACAGTTTAATCAAAGCAGACAAGGTCACTAGTTCTAACCTTCTGCTTTCCATAAAACTCACTCAGACATTTTGAGGCTCATTGACGCTCTGTAACAACCCGCTGGAATATTCGCGGATGGCTTTATGGATGTTTTTTATCTCAAGAGAATAGAAAGAACACATTCCAGTGGTCGATCATCAGTGTGACCTTTTTTAAAGCTCTTTTAATAAATAAAAAAGTTGGTCAATGGCTCAGTCGTTAGCCTTGTCATACCACCAGAAAACTTTCAATTGAATGCAGATACTGTAAAACTGCAATCTACAAGCCACACGTATTTTAAAGCAGTTCAACTGCTGTCAAGGTTCTCTTTTCTGAACAAATGCACACTACTATTGAAAAGTATATTTAATATCGCAATGTATTTCATATCTCAATATCTTAGTTTTCAATATATTGAAAAAATTCCCAGAGATGGGTTGCGGCTGGAAAGGCATCCGCTGCGTAAAAACGTGCTGGATAAGTTGGTGGTTGATTCCGCTGTGGCGACCTCGGATTAATAAAGGGACTAAGCCAAAATGAAAATGAATGAATGAATGAATATTAAAAAAAAAAAAACTTTAACAAAATCTTCCAAGAATAGCACCAACGCAAGACTAGGCATGGGACGATAACCACCTTCAAGGTATACTGCAGCTTGGAAAAGTCAAGGTTTTGAAACCGCCAAAATTTTCTACTCTACCATTCCTAAGGTATGAGTAAGTGTTGATTTACTTACTTTTCAACATTACCTCCAGCAGAAAAGATATACAAAAATGTCATTTTAAATTGTAAATAAATCTGTGTTTGGCTACGCAGTGGCGCTGTAGGTAGTGCTGTCGCCTCACAGCAAGAAGGTCGCTGGTTTGAGCCTCGGCTGGGTCAGTTGGCATTTCTGTGTGGAGTCTGTATGTTCTCCCTGCGTTTGCGTGGGTTTCCTCTGGGTGCTCCAGTTTCCCCCACAAGTCCAAAGACATGCGGTACAGGTAAATTGGGTAGGCTAAATTGTCCGTAGTGTATGAGTGTGTGTGGATGTTTTCCAGAGATGGGTTGTGGCTGGAAGGGCATCCGCTGCGTAAAACAAATGCTGGATAATTTAGCGGTTCATTCCGCTGTGGCGACCCCGGATTAATAAAAGGACTAAGCCGACAAGAAAATGTATGAATGAATGAATGAATCTGTGTTTTTAAAGCAAATGAAGACAGCAGAAGTCATTGATTCATTTGAGTTGATCAGCTTGACATTTTTACAATCCCAAACTATTTTAAATCTATCACAAAAAATTAAATATTTTGTGCTCAAAAGGGAATTAAAGTTGTTGTTTTTTAACCCAGATATTTAAAAAGAATATATTTTAGACCAGTAACCACAATACTGTTATACCGTGAAACCATGAATTTTTATCCAAGGTTATCATACCGTCAGAAACTTATATCGGCCATGCCTAAGCACGACCATCTTTTAGAAGCTTTTAAATGTATAGTTAGAATGTTATGTACATTGTGGACACTGAGTAAAGCCTGCTACTGCTGCTGGACAATCTATACAGGACACAGAACTCCATATTCTGCTCCATCAACACATGATTTTCTGCTCACGCAGTTTATACTGTCTGTTTCATGCTCTGTTTTTTCATTCTTCATTCATAACTTAAAACATAATATGAATCATTTGTATTATTTTTGTAAACTGTATGTTATTTGTATACACAGATGTAATAGTAATGAGTAATAGCAGAATGGATAAATTAAAATTCATTAAAAAAAAAACAAAAAAAAAAAAACAGTGCACTTGATTAAATGATATAACCCAATGCATTGAGCTAAAATAACCAATAGTTGGGAAGGTGCTAAAGTTGTCAGCATAATTGAGTACCCCCCATTTTTATCCATTTCTCAGTGAATATAGGCAATGTATTTTGATGCATTCAAACAAAACATATTTATTAAACATATATATTTATTAAAATAATATTTTAGTCTTCAAACATATACAATTAAATTTAAGAAAAATATTGCAAAACAGAAATTACAACCTACAAATTAAGAACAAAATTTCTCTTGATTTTTCCTTCTTTTAAAATTTATATTTAATGTTTTTCTATAACATATACATTTGGCTGTACTAGTTTTTGGACCGTTATCATAAGTTATTTTGTTAAGTAAGCTCCAGATTTGGCTTTATTACTGACTAATATAATGTGTATGCAGAAATATATTTTATAGCTTCCTATTAAAACTGTACATTTTTTCTATAAAAAAAAAGATTTGTTAGGAGTGTACTTATATATGCTGAGCACTGTATAATAACCTATAGTTGGGATACATGTTTAGGTATTTTTAACCCAACAATTCCAACAGTATAAAAACTGTTTTATATATATATATATATATATATATATATATATATATATATATATATATATATATATATATATATATATATATATATATATATACAATACAATACAATATTTTTTAAGATTTAAGCTATTACACAATACACTTTTTTTTTTTTTTTTTTTTTTACAATATATACAGTATTTAAAGGTCAAATTATTAGACCTCCTGTAAAATTTATTCTTTTTTTTTTTTTAAATCCAAATGATTTTTACAGTATCAACTCAAGGAGTTGGGTAGGACAAGTCTCCTTTTAATATGGAAATTATTCCTTATATTGCGTGTCATTGCTTTTATATAGAACACAATTTAAATCAGCCTTTAGGCTCGATCGTTAGACTCGATGTTGGTCTTTAATCTGGCAACCTGTGCTTGCATTTGTTTTGATCCAAGAATGCAATACCTAGTTCAACCACTGGGTGTCAAACTTACTTGCTGCACATTTAAACTGCACTCTAAATTGAGTACTAGTATTATCCAAAATATCTGTTAAAATATTATGAACTGTCATAATGTCAAAGACATAAGAAACTTGTTGTTTAAAAATAGAAAAAATTTGCATTTCATTTATCCTATTAATAATTTATTAATAAAAATAGTACATTTTATGTGGTTTTACCAAGTCACTGATAGAATAAACTATGTTGAAGTTTGAGATGTTGTTTATTTCCACTTGCAGAAAAGTAGTCTAAATAAACCGTCTAAATAGAAGCTTTAAAAAGATGAAATTCATTTTGCGATCACAGTAGGTTGAAGCTCTCAGCCAGATCGAGCCATGCACTCCAATTACGATGTTAAAGGAACTTTAAAGAAAGTGTAAAGTGGAACCATGCAGACACACTCCGGGTATCCAAACAAACATCCCACAAAGCCACCTACACACCTCAGCGAGGCCTCGCATAGCTGTAATGAAACAGCCTAACTGATGTTGTGTGTTGACTGTGTGTTTTCAGACGCGTTTCCCCAGAGGTCTGAGTGCAGCTCCCTCTGGACAGCAGCATCTCTAAGGTAATTGAAGATAATGAGCTTCATTACAGGAAGAGAGTCAAGCCAATGCCACCATGAAAAAAACAACTTGTGGGTCACGCTTTTTTTCTAATGCCTTCCAGTCCACTTTCCTGAATAAAGTGCATTTCAGATAAAGTGACCACTTTGGTAGTGTTGTGAGGTAGGTTATGAATTAAAGAATAGAATAAAAAAGAACATTTTTGGTTTAAATATTATACAAAACATTTACTAAACATTATTCGTCTTTAATTGTATTAAATACTGATTATTAAACTTAATTCAACTAAACTCAAACAAAATGATTATTTTATTGTACAGTTACTTTCAGTGTAAAAAGTAATATTTTTAGCTTTAAAAAAACTTATCATTAGGTTACAATGTGACCAATGTATGTTGTCCAATTCACAAACAAATGATTACTATAAAGTTGTTCTTTTTAGTTATTAAATTGTATTTAAAATGTCCTGTGAACAGCTTTGAAAATCTACAATTTTTACAATCACATAGAAAAATTATTTATTACCCCATACACTGTATACCCCCCATCCTTCTACCCTGTCAAACTAGGTATGTATAAAACTAACAGACTAAAACTAACTAAAAAAAAATATCCCGGCACCTTTAACAGGACAAAAATAGTCCATTTCACTAATACTGGATGCTTTTGAACCGTTTTTTTTTTTTATTAGTAAATCAAAAATACCAATTTAAACAAATTATTGCAAAGAGCAAGTGTTTCTTTACTAAATCAAATTCATACATAAATGCCAGTCTAGATTCACAAACATGGCTCTTAAGAACTGGTTCTTTTCAGCGAATCAAGTACAGTCTTTTTGACAAATAAATGTTTCTTATGAAGCAGTTCATCTGTAGAAAATCACAAACATACAACATGACCAGTGTAGTCCAATTTATAATTAGAACTATTCCTTATCTAGTAGGACCAACACAGGTTCATTTAATATTATACTATGTGGACCTAATTTTGTTAATATTGCTACAGTTTTTATATTACCACAGCAACTACAAAACTAACAAAACAGATTATTTCAAACACTTTACTATAGTATGGTTTAAAAGCACTTTCAATTACTATAGCATTTATTTATTTATCGTAGAATTGAATATCTTGCTTGGATTTCACATTTTACATGCTTTCTTTTTTAATCTATTTTATTATTATTGGTTTGTTTGTTTGCAGAGGCACTGCATAAAACCACCCCTGAAACAAAGCCACATGCACACACATCGAACGAATCAAAGACACTCACTCCTACACAAAAACACTCTTCCGAATTCTAACCGTAGCGCCTCTGATATTTGGCTCTACATGAGTTGAGGCGTAGATGTTCTCTCTACTGAATCTAATGCATCACAAGTATTCAGTGGAACGAAGGCTTTGCTGGGCACACACATACATATTGAACAGACTCTGAATTGTACACATGCTCAGATGACCATTGTTCACTCCACAAATGTCTGGAAGCTTATGCTGCTTATTCTTGGGCCGTAAGCCCGATCCCGCTGCATGAATCCGACTGCTGAACAGAACTAAGAACTTCAGGAAAATGCCAGGAACTTCTGTCAGCTCTGGAAATGCCAAACAAACATTCTGTTCCCATTCTGTGGAGCGGAAAAGGAGATTTATTTATCTTGGACTAATACCGAGATGAAAGAAAGCTCTGAGAACACAGTTGTTTTATATTTTTTTATTATTTCAAATATTACAAAAAAACAAGATAAAACAAAGATTATTAGAGTGTACTTTACAAGTTTAAAAGTTATTTAAACTTTAGAAGTTATTTAAATTTGCCAGCTTTTTTACATTTTAAAAACTTGTTAAATACAATATTTTGCAATTATACTATTATTTGTATTAGTTATTTTAGATTAAATATGTTATTCTATGGAAAATTACTCCCCCTCTGTTAAAATTTGCTGTAATTAATTATTATAAATAAACAATAAATTGTTCCATTTTATTCCAACTTTATTCTCCACTAACATTAGAATAATATAGCTACAGTATAGCTTAAGTTACAGCATAGATTACAGCTATATGTATCATTTTTTTAAATAATTAATATTTTGTAAAAAATATTTTTTTTTCTAGTGAAATCTTGCCCTCCTGATTTTCTAGAACCAGCATAATCAATGCTAATATTTTTAGATATTTAAATTTACCATACTACTCACTCACTCATTCACTGTCCTTCGGCTTAGGTCACCACAGTGAAATAAATTGCCCACTTACCATAATAATTCAATTCAATACAATTTTCTGATGTGTAAGACATAAGCAAACAACAATTTGCAAACATTTTACATTTACAATGTTTTTACTTTTTTTTGGTGCACAAAAGTGTTGTTGGAGCTTAACATGATTACATTTGATCAACTGAAGTAACATGGAATATTTTGACAATGTTTTAATTTCTTATTCTCTAAAAAGTGAGAGAACTCTTGGATTTCATCTAAATTATCTTAACCCTCTGCATATTTTTTATGCAGCGGATGCCCTTCCAGGTGCAACCCAACACTGGGAAACACCCATACACTCTTGCATTCACACACATATAGTACGGCCAATTTACCTTTAGCACATGTTTTTGGACTGTGGGGAAAAACAGAGCACCAGGAAGAAACCCACGCCAAGATGGGGAGAACATGCAATCTCTACACAGAAATGCCATTTGACCCAGTCGAGGTTCGAACCAGCAACCTTCTTGCTGTGAGGCGATTGTGCTACCCACTGCGTCACCATAACGCTTCAAAAATTACTTTGCTCTCTCATTCAAAGAAATTCATCAATAAAATCATTTACATTTTGTAAAGTCTGTTTTGGATCATTTCAGCTGTATGCGTGAGTGACAAATGTTATGAATATTTCACACTCCCCCACTTACCGATCAACGGCATTGTAAAGCAATGTCCAGCTGTAAAAGCTAGCCCTAACTAAATGCTTGTTGTATTATTTGCTGTTTTATGACCAGGTAAACACTCTGGGTAACCAATATACAGTGCTCAGCATATACAAGCACACGCCTCACAAATCTTTAATAATAATAAAACACAAAAATAATAAATACAAATTTAAAAAAAGAGGAAAAATCAAGAGAAGCAAAAAAATAAAAAAATAATAATTAATGAATAAAAAATGTCAATTAAATATTGTAGCTTGTAATTATTTTTTCAATATTTTGCTTAAATTTAATTGTATTGTCTTTCAATTTCTAAATATTTTTGGTGACTAAAATATTATTTTAATAAATATATCTGTTTAATTAATCGGGTGAGGCAGTGGCGCAGTAGGTAGTGCTGTCGCCTCACAGCAAGAAGGTCGCTGGGTTGCTGGTTCGAACCTTGGCTCAGTTGGTGTTTATGTGTAGAGTTTGCATGTTCTCCCTGCTTTTGCGTAGGTTTCCTCCGGGTGTGTAAAGACAGGGAGTGACACAAACAACTGAGTTTGGATCCAAATGCTGGTTTAATCAGTGGTCAGGCAAGCAAAGGTCAATACAGGTGCAGACAGTCCAGAATCGTAGTCGAAGTAACAGGCAAGAGGTCAGAAGGCAGGCGGCTAAACAGGAGAACTGGATAAACAAGGCTAAGATAGGTACACAGGAAAACAGGGCTAGGAAAACACGCTGTAATGTCACTGTGGCAGATAACAAGACTTGGCAATGTGAGTGAGTATGCTGCTTAAATGGTGTGTGCAATCAGTCTCTGACAATCCTCAGGTGGTGCGAGTAATCAGTCAAGATGAGGAAGCATGTGTGAGTGTGACCGGAGTGCATGTATGAAAATGTAGTTTAGAAATGGCTGATTTGTAGTCCATGGTTGTTGTTGTGAAATCCAGCGATCTTATGGAGTACGATCGCTGGTAATTGTGACAGGGTGCTCTGATTTCCCCACCAGTCCAAAGACATGCGGTACAGGTGAATTGGGTAGGCTAAATTGTCTATAGTGTATGAGTGTGTGTGCGAATGTGTGTGTGTGCGGATGTTTCCCAGAGATGGGTTGCAGCTGGAAGGGCATTCGATGCGTAAAAACTTGCTGAATAAGTTGGCGGTTCATTTTGCTGTGGCGACCCCGGATTAATAAAGTGACTAAGCCGACAAGAAAATGAATGAATGAATGAATGTTTAATTAATCTTTTTTGTTTAGAAATAGATACAAATATTAATTTTCAGAATAAGGTGTACTCATTTATGCTGAGTTTAGATTATGTTCCAAAATTAACAAAGATTTCATAGAACAATAAGTTTGGAAAGACATGACAGTGCATAATTAATATCTGAATTTCAATGTTTGGGTGAACAAATCCTTTAACAAGTATTACATTTATATTGAATTTGTCATTTTGCCTGAATGAGATTGAAAATAACCACCTAACACTGCAAGATTGGGTCCCACTTTATATTAGGTAGCCTTAACTACTATGTGCTTGCACCAAAAAAAGAAATAAAATGTACTTGCTGTGTTCATAAGGTATTGCAGAACACTTCTGATGTGATTATGGGTCGGTTAGGGACCGGTTTGTTGTTATCAGTAGGTTTAAGGGTGGATTAAGGAAAACCTCAAGCACACTGCTTCCTTTTGTGACAACATGGGAAAATTAACCAGGATTAAGCCAGAATCAACAAAAAAGCCAGATTCAATTTGCTAAATTACACTGGGAAAAATAATAATTTTTGGAGACATGTCCTGTGGTCTGATGGAGCTAAGATTGATCTGTTTGGCTTAGGAACTCCATCTCAACTATGAAGTATGGGGGTGGCAGCATCATGTTGTGAGGCTGTTTTGCTGCAGGAGGGACTGGTCCACTTCACAGCATAGACTGCATCATGAAGAAAGAACATTATGTAGAAATACTGAAGCAACATCTCAAGACGTCAGCCAGGAAATTAAAACTTGGCCACAAATGGGTCTTCCAAGCGCACCATGACCCCAAGCATATTGCCAAATTTGTTAAAATGTGCTTTAAGGACAACAAAGTGAATGTTTTGGAGTGGCCATCACAAAGGCCTGATCGCAATCCTATAGAAAATTTGTGGGCAGAGTTGAAAAAGCTTGTGCGAGCAAGACACAAATTCTGTCAGGAGGAATGGGCCAAAAATTCATCAAACTATTGTGAGAAGCTTGTGGAAGGATACCTACAACAGTTGACCAAAGTTATACAGTTTAAAAGCAAAGCTAAGAAAATACCAAGGAAATGTATGTAAACTTTTGACTGTCTAGAAATTAATTAAAAAAAAAAAATCTCAAAACAAAATTCTCTCATTATTCTGGCATTTAGCAAATGTAGATCATTTAGGTAAACCTAACAGACCTAAAATATTAAACGTTTAGTATGATTTACCCTCAGACATTTAAAAAAAATGGTTATGTTCCTTTTTTTAGAGTGTATATAAACTTCTGGTTCCAACTGTAAGTACATATTAATGAAGGCCACCTAATATAAAGTGCCCCCCAAGATTGCCCTTTAAACTGCAAGAATTACAATTGAACGTCATCACCAACTTTTCTCAAATCAACAGGGAGAAGGTCAAGTTGACACATGTTAAACTGCAGCTCAGCAAATCAATACACAAAAACAAGCCTGAATCTGTGATGATGCTTATCCATCAAAATGTAATATATGCGGTCCTTGGCACATCCGGAATGACAGCGACAGCGTGACATGTGTTTTCACTCGAATGCCGAGCCATATTGGCACAGCAATCGAGGTGAACCGTCAAACACACGTCTACCATCTCTCAAGAGAGACATCTGTTTCATTTACTGACGCTGTTGATCTTGTAATATTCATGAAGCTGTGCTGATCTTCAAAAAGCCTCTTAAAAACACATGATCGCACAAAAGGCTTGACCAAAGATCTGCAGAAACGAGAGAAAACACAGATGCCCTTTGATTAAGACACAGATCTTCCCAAGCCGGCAGGGAAACGGTGTCAGATTGCTCTCCGGTGGATTTCACACTTTGATGAAGTTTCCTGTCGAGTCTCTAAAGTGCTAATTTTGTTGCACCAAAGCCATTAATTAATGACGCGTCTCCTCAAATTGCTGGGGAAGGTCATTAGAGCCGGAGTAAAATAAGACAAGCTGAAGAATGTCTCTTATAATTGATAATAAACTCTCATAGCATAACGAACGCGCCAAACAAGCCTGTTTTCTCATCTACAAAACCTCTCATCAAAGACGACACAGTTCAAACAGACAGGATTACAGAAGAAAAAAGCCTGCTGGAGTGAAGAAAAGGTCCCTCGCTTCTCCCTAGAGCTAAAAACACACTTTTGCAAACACATAACAGTCACGCTGTCAGTTCATCTGTGCTTGATTTCTGTTTCATTGAGGCTAAAATGGTTAAAAACGATGGTTTATTAGTGCTAAAGCTGTTGGCACTCTTTTTCAGTTTGAGGCTGCTGAAATTCAGGGCCTCCACAAATATTAGCAGCCTTGGTAAATACCAGCAAAGAAGACTGGAAAATATAAGTCTTTATTTTTTTACCTTTTGATCATTTGCTCAAAATATTAACGGTAAAACTGGTATTATTTTGGATGAGAGCAGCTTTTTTCTTGAAACTTTTTTCGCACTATTTGTGCTGAAGTAGGAGACATTTGATTGTAGTTTTGGAGACTTTTTTTGACCCCAAGACCCAGCTAAGTTCTGCAGTTCTCCAGCTGTGATCCTTGGAAGGTTTTTAGCAACTCGAACCATCCAACCACTATCTGCTATTTTCTTACGGCCACTTGCCATTTTGTGAAGCTCGACAACCTTTTGCTCCAAATCACAGCTCTGTTTTTGGTATTTTACTTTGTGATGAATGAGTGAGTCTGGGCTGTGTGTGAGTTACCTAATAATATTCCCCTGCAAAACAGAAAGTCATGGTTGAACACCTTTTCTAGCTACCCAGGTGCACAAAAAATATAAATATCGATAAAAATATACAGTAAACATATTTTGCTTGAGCATTTATAATTGTGGTGCACCCTAGCATATTTGGATCACACTTTACAATAAGGTTCCATTAGTTAATGCAGTCATACTTTACAGTAAGGGTTCATTAGTTAATGTTTTTACTATTCATTCATTCATTTTCTTTTCGGCTTAGTCCCTTTATTAATCTCAGGTCACCACAGTGGAATGAACGGCCAACTTATCCAGCTTATGTTTTTGCAGTGAAAATCACTGGGAAACATCCTTACACACTCATTCACATACATACACTATAGACAATTTAGCTTACCCAATTCACCTATAGCGCACGGCTTTGAACTTGTGGGGGAAACCGAAGCACCCGGAGCAAACCAATGTAAACGAGAGAAAAACATCCAAACTCCACACAGAAATGCCAACTGATCCAGCTGAGGCTTGACCCAGTGACCTTCTTGCTGTGATTACTAACAAGAACTAATTATGAACAATACTTGTACAGCATTTATTAATCATAGTTCAACATTTACTAATGCATTGTTAACATTCAGATATATGCTTGTTAACAGTAGTTAATGCATCACGAGTTAACAAACTAACAATAAACAACTATTTTTATTAGCTAAGAAATAAACTATTGTGAACAAATACTGTAAAAATAAGAAATAAATTGTGAACAAATACTGTAATACATGTATTGTTTATTGTTTGTTCATGTTAGTAAATGCATCAACAAACATGAACTAATACAAACTTATTGTAAAGTATTACCGTTAATGTAAGTTGTATTATGACATATCCACATGGCAATGATAATTTGTCTTTGCAGATTCTTACAAATTTTCCATTTTATTGTTTCAAGAAATGTCTGCATTCAGATGGAAAAACTGGATTAAAAAGGACTAATATATGTGCCAAACTTTTATGTGGCATTGGAAACACAGCAGAGCCAGATACACTAAAATTACAGAAAACTGCATTGAGCATGTGCATAAACAGGAGTACAGACATAGGCAGTGCTGTAAATAACAAATTACAAATACTCAAATTACTGTAATTGAGTAGTTTATCTCAGGAATTGTTATTTACTAAGTACACTGTAAAAAAAAATCTGTAATTTTACGGTTTATTTCCGTCAGAAAATTACAAAACTTTACTGTAAAATAACGGATATTAAATTACAGAAATTTTGCACAAATTGCTTGTTTGATTGACAGAGACAACATAACTAAAGAGTGCACACACACACACTCATTTACACACACACTCCACTCATACACTACGGACAAGTTAGCCTACTCAATTCAAATGTACCACATGTCTTTGGAATGAGGGGGAAACCGCAGCACCCTGAGGAAACCCACGCGAACACAGGAAGAACATGCGAACTTAATTCAACTATAGGGGTGCAGCTAGGTAGTGATCGTCAATGTTATTTTCAGTCAAAACTCATTTAACACGGCATCATTTGAATCACTGACAACTTCAGATATTTAGCAGGCCAAATATCTCATGGGCATTAGTGACTCATCTGAGTCTTTTAGTTTTTTCCATTCTGTAGCCTGTCATCTAAAAAGTTTTGTTTTAGGGCACCGACAGCGGCCACAACGATATTAAACATTTGAAAAGTAATAGTGTACATAGAGATTAAATGAAGAGTTCAGGTGCAAAAGGTTTTAAATTGCCATAAGAAATTTTATTTCCTGTGGGTAGGTTCAGATTTTTCACTTTTATGGTGATGAAAATGTTATTCTTTAGTAAAATCTAAAATAAAATAACACCATAAAAACATAGGAGGCTGAGAAAAAAATGGCATCAGATGGCATTTAGATGGCAACTCTTCAAATGTTTTTTTTAAAATATGCATGAACAATACTTATACAGCATTTAATAATCATATTTTACAAATATTTTATTAAAGTTCAAAGTTAACAATAGCCTGTTAACAATAAGTGACTGTTTTCATTAATATTAACAGAGAAGTAAATGCTGTAATAAACATATTATTCATTGTCTTTTAATGTTAGTAATCAAAATATTTAACATTAAAAACTGTAAGCTAATTTTAAAGTGTTACCAAAGTTTATTGTTTTAAAGTGTTACCAAACTGTGCTGTGCAATTGTTTGTTCTCATTTTTTTTTGTTAAAACTTTAAACAAAAGATTAAAAGGTTCAACAATAAATAGATTTTTTTCACAGCCTTTTTTTTTTTTTTACCAAGGGTTTGAATATTTGTGGAGGGCACTGTACTGTATTCCAGTTTGATGCATGCAGCTGAAATGTGAAGGAGTTTGGTCGGGGTGTGATAATGACAGAGGAAGTTATCAGAGTCTATATGGAGTCTGACAAGCCGTTATCATAAAGCTACACCCATTCTTTCCCCTCATTAACAAATGATGTTCGTTAGAAAAATAGTGCCATCCATTCAGCAGTGATTGAACAACCATCTAATTATCATGTTTAATTATACCATAAATCAGAGCATGATTGATAAATAAGTACCACCCTCAGAATGGCTAATGAGCTCTTTCATTACATTGCACTGTATCCAGCCTCTTTCAGAGGAAATCCATCCTGTACTGCGCACCATTTAACTCCAGCTCTGACACGAACAGACGGAAATGAAAGTCAAATGGAGGAGGAAGCCTCTTTAACCTTTTATCTGTGCTGTCTGAGTGACACGTTTCTGATATCAAATCTCAGCCCTTCAACTCTGACCGTAACAATCTATCTTGCACTCTCAGCTATACCTTTCCTGTCTTTTTTGCAAATTGCTTCAGTAAGAAATGATCTTCCTTGAACATTATTCATCAAATATTTTGCAATGAATCACTTTTTTAACAGGTAAAAACTTGATAAACTCCTACTTAACTCTTTCCCTGCCATTACGTTTTTAAGACAATCAGTGTGTAAATTATATTACAGTAAGAGAAGCCCTAGTACATGTACTGAATGCGTTACAAGACTTTAGAGTCTCATGAATTGTAAAAATAATCCAACTTGAAAAAGGTTGAAATGACTTTTTGTTGGTTTGGCAAAAATCAGTAAAGTTCACCCCAAAAAAGCTTCTGCCAACATGTTACTTTAAGTTAAGCTAATCGCAGACATCCTCACTTGAAAAATAAAGGTTGTAGTATATCTGACTATAAAAACAACAACAACAACAACAACAACAAAAATAATAGTGAAACCAATATGAATATTAAAGTCGTTATTGGTGGATGCGACTTTTAACACGAGCTTTCATCTCACATTTAACTAATTCACTCTACAAGAAGAAACGGTTAGCGCATGTGGACTGTTAATCTGAATTTTACGGTTGTAAGTATATATATATATATATATATATATATATATATATATATATATATATATATATATATATATATATATATATATATATATATATTTATATATATGCAACTGATGTTTTTAAAGGTTGAATGCACAAGAAAAAACGGAAAGTAAAAAGGAAATAATGATAATATTTTTTTTTGTTCACTCAACTTCAGGCATTCCAGTTCTGCAGACAAAAAATGTTCAGTTGGCACAGCTTAAAGAGTTTTGTTACAGAGTAGTTCACCTCTCCAGAAAACTAATAATCTTATTAGTAAATTAATGACAATTAATTTAAGGTCAGTACAACTGATGTTTTACAAAATATTTACAGTGTGGGAGCATAAGAGAAAGTGTCAGATCAGATCATATATTAGATGGAGTACTCACTTTTTAATCAGGGTCCACCACAGTGAGATCTGCCTCTGTCCATGTGGACAAAGTTTTATGTGTGTGTGCTTGTGTTTGTTTGTGCATATGCAGAGGTTTCGGTTCTTTATTTAATTTGTAACATTGTTATTTATTTCTTGGCCCATCAAACTTTGGCGAAAATCATCCAAAATTTTGGCGGTGGACGTTAGTTATTATTTGAGCTGCATTAAACACATTTTGGTTACACTTCATTTTAAGGTGTCTTTGTTACAGTGTTACTATTCATTTAAATACTGAGTAATTGCATGTACTTACTACATCGTCAGAGTTAGTTGCCTGTAATTATGCATAAATAATTGTAATTACACTATCATGTTGTAAGTACATGAAACATCTAACATCCAAGATATCTAAAATAAAGTTACCCATTTTTTACGATTTTCACCTTGTATTGAGATAGGATGTGAAGGACAGACAGGAAAGTATTTGAAGCAGAAAGAGGGGAAGGATCGGCATAGGACCTCAAGCCGGGAATCGAACTCAGGTCGCTGTGAGCACTATGTTGCTATATGTTGGCCCACTTAACCACTAGGTGCCGACAAACCCATTTTTTAAAAAACATAGACTAAAAATAATCATCACAATTAACACATATACAAAAGAATGTATAAAAGTCCTGTATATACAAAATTATGTATTATCTAGCCTGAAATTATTCTCCAGGGGAATTAATATTTTTGAGCACGACTGTATGTGGCAATATTTTACAATAAAACATTATATATTAACTACACAGGTTAATATACATGAGCTAAATCTGTTAACATTAGTTGATGAGCTGTACACAACATGAAAAAGAACAGTTTAAATCAACATTAACATGGGATAGCAAATGCTGTAAAAAATATATTATTCATTGTAAGTTAATGTATCATTTAATAATACCATATGGTCATGTACTACAAAAAGTGTTACACTGTGCTTGCTTGACTTAATTCACTGTATTATAGATGTGAGCTGAAGAAACATAAGTACTGCACATTGTTCCCTGTCTCCCAGTGCCCCTTCTCTTAATAAATTCACTACACTAACCTTCCCAGCTCTCCCTGGTCTGCTCCGGCTTCTAAATCTCCTCTGACGGGACTCTTCCCAAGGCCGTCACATCTCAGTAACTCTAGCTGACATCTCAGCAGTCCCTCCACAGGGAGAAGAGAAGCACCAGGCTTCAGAGCCACTCTGTTTTTATGAGGCTGCCAGTCCAAACAACAAAATACAAGCACTGGCCCTTTCTAGCTTCTTGCTCTTCTTCACTTTTATTCCTCTCTTGTGGTCTGTCATTTCAACTCTCCATCTTCTTCTCTTTTCTCTCATGTCAGATCAGACAACATGTTAGTGGTCAACACTGTGTGGTTTGCTAAAAACATCAAAAAGAGGATGAACTGATTTTTGCTCTGTATTGCCTTCAAAAATAAATAAATAAAACCATTTATATATGTATCTTGACTTTATTTTATTTATTGACAAAGCAAACATATTGTACAGCTATCTTACAGTAAAACTTATTTCAAAGTTGATGTCATAAGTTTGTTGCAAGTGAGTACACCATGGTACAACAGAGAGTACCTCAATGTTTTCTTTCTACTTTTATAACCATTTTATAAATGTTGTAGATATTTTTTTTAATTACGTTTTCTTTTTTCTTACATTTTCATTTAGGAACATATAGATTTACCAACCCAGGTTCATTCTGATTACGTACCCCTATATACATTTCTGTAGAGAGCAAATACATCCCAGGAGCTACATTTTTCACAGTTTTTTTTCACACATTCACCAGAGGCTGCTGTGTAGGCTTTTCAGTGGTGTAAAGTAACAAATTACAAAAACTTAAATGACTGTAATTGAGTAGTTTTTCTCAGGAATTGTAATTTACTAACTAGTTTTAAAAAAGTATAATTTTACTTTCCCCTTTAAGATGGCGGATGTTTACTGTATGATGACTGAAATGACCAAATGGCCTTGAATAATCACTAAATGCACTACAGAATGTTACGTTTACACATTCCTGCACAAATTGCATGTAAACACATCAGCTTTTCACAGTGTAATACTCAATGCTAACTACTTTTGTGTACTTTTAAAAGGGTTACTTTTTACAATAATTTGAGTATTACTTACAACATATACTTTTACTAGCACTACTTTTTTAGATAAGTAATTTTACCTTTACATAAGTAAAATTTTTCAGTACCCTTTTCACCACCTGCTGTTCTCATGTAAATTCACCAGAGGCCGCTGTTGGCTGACTGACTTACTGACTGACCAACCGATCGGTAACCCCACCCTCTCCCTTCCCTAAACCCAACCAATAGTGTTTAAAAATTCACTGATTGACCAGCCCACCATCTTTCCTAAACCCAACTGCAGTGTTTTCAAAAGCAATTTATAAAAAGAAAAGGCCTTATGGCAATCTGATTTTACCAGCTTTTCAGATTTTACCACATTCTCACCCTGTTATTTTATTTTTTGGCTTTTGTTTTTGTCTTTTCCAGCTTTCTGGACCCGTTCTTCAACAGACTCAAAACCTGTTGTCGCAGTCAACTCTGCTCTGCATCTCAAGTCCACCGATGTACGTGTCGAGCTACTAAATAAATTGGTAACAGTAGAAAAGATGTCCATACAGAGGTAAGCACTCAGCCCGCAAGCGAGAAAAGAAATGGTGTCATACCGCCATATAGCATTCGTTTTAAAGATGAAATGCAGCCATACATAGTTCTGGCTACATAATTCACAATCTCCAGAAATATGTATAAAGCTACATTTTCAGAATGAGCCTACTTAATATACATAATATAATTTTTTTTTTTGTATAAATGTCAATAATAAACATTTAATTAATCCCTGAATCATTTTTTTCATAAAAAATAAAAATGTAGAATTTAAACTTTGTATTCATCACAAATAATATTTATTTACTTTTATATCTGCCTAATGAGTAACTTATAAGCATGTCAATATTTTATGCTATCTCTCCAAAAAAAAAACACAGAAATTCTTAAGAAACAAACTCAGCTTAATGTGTCAAATCTTCTATCCAAAAATACATAAAAAACAAGAGCTACTAATGAGTTTTCACAGCATCAAATTGACTATAATAGGCGCTCATGTCAGTTAGCAGGCTGCTAAAAAAGGAAAACCCCAAAGGCTGATATTCAGTTACAAAGTGTGACCTTGCGTTCTGAATCCATGCCAACACATCTCTTCGAAAATGACCAGCTAATAGTTTATATTAAATCAATTTCCCACAGGGCGATGAAGATAGCGGCTATTATTGTTGCGCTAAATTATGTTAGCATTGCTAAACTAGCACTTAGCATGGCTTAATGGTGATTTGTATTCCGCTGGCATTAAGTGGCAGGCTTCGCAGATTGCTCCGGAGCAGCCTGACGCGGCGAACATCTCCCCAGCTGAACACGCCTGCCAAACAACCCAGAGGTAATGTCGTTACACGCACTATCCATCAAAGTGCACATGCTCCATACGCACAGACGCCTGACCTCGAACACACACGCGTGCGCGCGGCCGAGGCAGCAAATCCAGCAGCCAAAGAAGACAGCAGGTGTTGTGGCTGATACCTTGCTAGGCTGAGTCACACTGGCAGGGGAATTTACTGCACCATTGGCTGTAGTGATGGGGTGTCACAGTGGGATTTGGGTGTCATTCAAAAAGCAGGCTTTGTTAGAGGCTTTCAGGATCGCCTTGAGAAGACAAGCACCACGCTGGCCTTGGGTCATAAAATCTGACAGTACATTGGCCCATTACGATCCAGAGATATTCCCTCTCCTGTGTCTCTGTGGCTTAGAAATGGAGGACTGGGTGCGGAAGGGACAGAAATATGACAAGCTCTGCAAGTTGGGCGACTTCAGAGAGCTCGCTTTTATGAAATCACATCTTATATATGAGAGGAGCCCAAAGTGATGCTAGGTTTTAAAGGCCGCTTCGCTTTTCTGTCTGAGCGAGGTTTAAATAACGTGTTTGATGTTTAGTTGCCGTGCCTCACTGCTGTTGAAGTGTGATGTTGAATTAACTGTGCTCATCTTTTCCCGCTGGGCATGCTTAGTTAACCACACACACATACACACACTCATACACATGGGCTTGCTTGAGCTCCTCATGCCTGTAACATGAGGACGAGGTGAAAAGTTTAACTCTCATTAATAGAGCTGAGCTCGGTGGAGATCATATGGATTATGTGGCACGTAAGCATTGTTTGCTGTCAGATGTATGAGCTGTCGTGTCGTACATTTTCAACAACTCAGGGTTAAGCTGCGGATTAAATCGCTAATGGGCTTAACGCAATGATATCATTGTACCACCAGATGAAAATGTTTGTTGACAAAGGGCCTTTTTAATTTGTAAAGGAGGTAAGCTCAAAAGTACACATCAGGAATGTAATTAAATAATTTAAATGAAAATATACTGTTGACAGATTTACAATGAGTAAACAATGTGAGATATTTGCAATATGCTAACATGTTTCTAAAGAAAGAATATAAACAGAGCAGTGATTTAAATAATTCAGCTGAGCTGATGTACTGTATGCGGAACAGCACTAGAGTATCCATCAACACATTTTGGAATATTACATGAATGCTTAAAACAGGTCCTGGAGGGTCGGTGTTCTAGAGAGTTTAGCTCCAACTCTAATCAAACATGCCTGAACCAGATAATCAAGCTCTTACTATATATACTAGACACTTCCTGTCGATGGCACAGTGGGTATCGCTGCCGCCTCATGGCACGAAGGTTGCTGGTTCAAGTCTTTGTGTGGAGTTTGCATGTTCTCCTCGTGTTTGCGTGGGTTTCCTCCAGGTGCTCCAGTTTCCCCCACAGTCCAAAGAAATGCATTATAGGTGAATTGGATAAGTTAAATTGTCCGTAGTGTATGTGTGTAAATAAAAGTGTATGATTATTTCCTAATGTTGAGTCACAGCTGGCAAGGCATCTACAGTGTAAAACATATGCTGGATAAGTTGGCAGTTCATTCAGCTGTGGTGACCCCTGAAAAGAAAATGAATGAATGAATTGGTGCTTCTAGACAGCATTAATAGACAAACCAGTGGACCGACCACATTGTAAAACAATGTTGTGTTGGCCATTCTAAAGTCCCTCAGCTAAAGTCTGACATCAAAGTATTTCGCAGTTATTACCTCCCAGAACTGTCTCTAGCAGCTACTCTCCTAAGGAGCTTAAGTCATTTATCATAAAAGAAAAAAAGCAAACAGTGACCTCTCCTGCTGCAGAAAATTCCATTTTTCTTTTTGACATTTGATGCCAGTTTATTAGGCAACCCAGGGTCATTCTGAAAAAGTACTGCTATATACATTTCTGGAGAGCGCCAAATACAACCCAGGAGATACGTTTTTTGTAGTTTTTGTTTTCGTGAATCCACCAGAGGCTGCTGTGTACATTGTTTTAGATCTCAAATTTCTCTTGCAAGCGCCGGATGTTGTCACGTAAATCCACCAGAAGCCTTTGTCAACTGACTGACTGACTGATGGATCGAATGACCCACCCTCCTCCTTCTCTAAACCCAATCACTAGTGTTTTCAAAAGCACTGATTGACCCACCCAGCCACTTTCCTAAACGCAACCATAGTGTTTTCAAAAGAAATCCAAAAAAAAAGAAAAGCCCACACCTAATTTTTACCATGTTGTCAAATATTTCCACATTCTGACCCTGTTATTAACTTGTTCATATTATTTTGTTGACTCATTGGATGAAAATGCAAATGTTACATGTGACATTCCAGTTTTGCAGATAACTCGCATGTTTGGAAGGTACCATAGAAACTGTTAACAAATTATTTAGCTCACTTAAATGCAAATGATAATAATTTGTGATATACACAACATAAAGATACCATAGTACAGCAACAAGGATCGCCACCCATACTTTATTTAAAGGTTAAATTATGAGTGAACATAGGATGCAGTGTATTCCTGTATTTTAGGCCTACAGAAAAAGGAATTAAGTCACAATAAATGTTTATTAATGGGTGACACAGTGGCGCAGTGGGTAGCGCTGTCACCTCAGCAAGGAGGTCGCTGGGTGAGTTGGCATTTCTGTGTCGAGTTTGTATGTTCTCCCTTTGCTCACGTGGGTTTTCTCTTGGTGCTCCAGATTCCCCCACAAGTCCGAAGGCATGCGCTATAGGTAAGCTAAATTGTCCGTAGTGTGTGTGTGTGTATGGCTTGAACCTGCAGGTTGGGGGTTGAGCATTGGGCTAATAATGACCCACCTTGTGAAAACCAGATGTTACGAAACACTAACATGGTGCAGCTAAATATCAACTTCAATATAAACAGCCCTGGGAGTAAGTAAGATAAGGTAATTGTTTATTATAATTTAATAGGTTCATATTCTATGCCATGTGCACTTTAGTGTAAGAACTACACAATCACAATTCTTAAAAGCCATTTAATCCCATGTGCAGACCCACTTAGAACATGAGTTGCATTTTTTTGTCCTGTAAAGTCACCATAAAATGGAGGCTGGGGAAAACCTGAATTCAGGTCAGAAGGAAGTCATCCCTGTAACTTTTTATATTTGCCTTAGGGAGAGAGAGAGCGAGATTTCCCAGCAGTGTGCAGTGTCTATGTGGAGCCCAGGCCTTGCTTCTGCCAACACTGAGTGCTAATGAGGCCCTGTCGGTAAGAGTGTCTACTGCAGAGCCACACAACACTGTCAGAAAGTCTAGGAGAATGGAATAGAAGCTCTTACTGCCGTCACATTATGCTAATACAAATACTTATTACCCAAACCTGTGATACGTTTGAAACTCTGTATGGCAGAGTTAGCAAATTCACACTACCATATTGTCTGTTTAGCTGACGATTACAGAAAGAGAAGTTTTTCTCCTTGTCTTTCGTCCTTCATACATTGATGTGAGGAGAGGGTCGCCATAAAACGGCCCTTTAATTTTTCATTTATCTTTCTTTTGCACCCCTTTCCTGAGCGTTTTACAGCCCTGGGAGAGATGAGAGCTTATTCGGCACGCTGGGAGATTTATAACAAAACTAATGCTGGCAAAGTCGAGGCTAAGACAGAGCCTACGTCTTTTTAAAACCGTCGTAAAAATGGGGGGAATGGTATAAGGTGGTTTTACAGAAAGGGGACATGATGTCCAGCATCTCCAAGTTTCCGAACTTTTGGAAGGAATACTCTCCAACTCTATTCAAGCAGAGCAAATTTTGAATGCATCAAAGGCCTGACTAATAGATTTCTGAGCAGGATTCAGAGCGCAGAGAGCTGCAGCACGGGGAGATTGATACAGTTGAATTATATATTAGCTTTCTGAAGAGTTTCATATTCAGAGGACTGCTTTGTGATTGCATTTGAGCGGTGGCTTGACCGCGCATCTCACTGGTCATCCATAACTCAAATTCCGATGGTCCAGTTGTGAGAAATATACCATGAAATATTTCAATAAATCTGCCAAGGCTCACATAGAGGGGAGAAGCTTGCAGAGGCGCGAGACAGCTAGGCTTCTATCTCCAAATGCATCTATGAATAAAACCTCCTCACCTGAGACTGAAGGAACGCAGAACCGCAATGCAGAGAGACTTTTATCGAAAGCAATGTTAAAAAAAAAAGAGGAGCTGAGTGAAGTCGAGCTTATTGTGATGCTTCTCATAACAGTCAAATGCACAAGACTAGACAGAAAAGAGATTGCATGATTTTGTGAAAAGTTCAGTTCAGGCAAATCTTTTTTTTTTTTTTTTTGTCAAGACAGGCTTGAGTAGACTGACAGCTTGTAGTCTGATTGCTTCTGCCTGGATGCTGTTTAGAGTTCAGGGATGGTAGGCGTAAGAATACACCACAGATCCTTCCTGGTCTTCATTCAACATCTTTATTTATCTGCACACAACCGGACTGCAGCACTTTCACCGCAAGGATACCACCACCTACTACAGTTCAAAAAGTGGATGTTGTCAGGTTTACAGTTTTACTAAGGCTTTTAAAAAGAGGATGAACTGTCGCGCCATTTCCACAAAGCTGTAGGTGTTCAGGGCCTGTGAAAGGTTGTCAGTGAAATGGACACCAAGTAACTTGAAGATATGTGTTGCTTCCTCCACAAAAAGCACCAGAGTGCAGGAGGCGAATAGATTGTGTCTATCTGAAGTCAAAAACATCTTTTTTGTTTCGCTGACGAGCAAAGAAAGAGGATGACAGCTGACTTTTACAGTTTCATGAGTTTAAAGAAAAAACTAAATGATATTAACATTAACAAAAATATATTGGTAAATGATGCTAATATTTGCTGATATTACAATTATTGTAATATGAGTGACATTTTAAATTGCTCCCTAAAATAAATTTTTTTTTGTGTAGAACAGTTCAGTATTTTAAAAACTGACCTCTATTCCTATGAAATTTTAAATTAAAAATTAAACAACTACTTAGTGTAAAGTAGTATTAATGTATTGCTATTTGAATAGATTTTAAAAGCTGAATTTTCAACAACTGTCATATGAACCTTCACAAATAAATGCTGATTTGATGCTCATTAAATATTTAATGTCACTATTAATGTTAAAAACAGCTAAGCTTCTAAATAGGGGACACTGTGATGCTGTTTTTCAGAAACGGAAAGTTCAAAAGACATAGTGGCATATGTAACATTTTAAAGGGCTCAGAAACCACCTAGGTTTTGTATTTCGTTGTGTTGTTTGAGGCCTAAGTATAAAGTTATCAAGATTTTTACATGAAAACATCATAATTTTGAAATAATTGACTACGTTTACATGGACACCAGTAATTGAATTTGCTTTAATCTAAATAAGACAATAATATGATTAAGATGTTTACATGAGTTACTTTTTGAATATTTCTTTTAGTTAAATAAGTAAGTAGATATTTAAGTATACTGCACATTCTTCTTAATTGATATACACGCTATTTTAATGTTATTTTTCTGTTTCACTTCAGCAGCAGCACAAAGCTGGGAGCTGGCAGTAAAGCAGGCGGGAAGAGATTCAAGAAAAGGTTCATTAGAATGACATTACACAGGTAGGTTAATGGTAAAATACAAATGTAAGCTCTGCTGGGTTGCCATTTTATTTTTGGAGTATTTTGTAAAGCCAGGAAATTATTATTATCATTATGTCGTAAACGTCTGAGTTTCAACTTCCTATAAAACATTTGAATTTCCCGCCTAACTTTTTTCTTTTCCTCCCTCACAGCACTAGCAGGCCGGCAGTCGTGAAGCAGATGGGGACAAGGATGGAGTCGTAATAAAGGCCCATGGATTACCCTGGTAATTTAATGTTTAAAATGCCTGAATATTTTTAGTAAATTGTAGGTAAAATGGTTTATTTTATATGGATGGAAAATGTATAAATGTGTTAAGGGTTAATATCAATTGTCTTTGAGAACTTTAGTTGCCTCTGTCTGTTTCCTAAATCCGATTACCAGCTCGTTAGAAGTAAACTCTATGGTACTATGTGCTCTGAAATGTCAAAAGATTAAGGGTTTTTTAGTTTCTCGGTTCATAGGGATCATGAAATGTGTTTAAATGTCTTTATTGTCAATGTAATGTGCAATTAAAAAAATATATTATTTGCAAACTTTTGTACAGTAATGCGTACAAGGGACAAAAATGGGAAATGTTGTAGAATCACCCATGAAATGAATGTGTAAATTGGTCCCAGGAAGGATTCAGCTCTTGACTGAGGTGCTTAGTCTAAGTGAAGTTTATTTGTTAACTGGAGTCTGGGGTAGGATTGTGTTGAACGTTCAGTGAAGTCAATGAGTTGAAGAGCCAGATGGACAAAAATGCAATCCCATCATCTGTGCCATAGCATCATCCATGCACTAGTGCTTTGGACATATTAGTATAACTTAAAAAGGCTAGTTAACTAATTAAAGCCTGATTATTTTGAGTTATGAGAAATTTAATGAAGGAACGCCAGAATAGAAATCACAAGTGAACAACTGCACCCACTGGAAGCAGGTATACAAGTCACAGTGATCTGCTCAATCTCTTTAATAAAAAAAAAAATAATAAAAAATTGCAGAAGCTTAATGATCTTTGACTGAAGCTGTAAGCTCTGCAGTGCAACATCTGCTGCCTGCTGCAAATACACAATTCACGCCTTTAAATTGTTAAAATGATGATTAATTAGAAATTTGTTAACAGTGCTTTGGTTATGAGATTTGGGACCTCTGAATTGGGTCATTAAGTCTGAACTGATCCGAATGTCTTTATATAAATTATGTAGTATTACATTTATTTTTAATGACTATTTATTTTCCTTAAATTACATAAAATGCCATTAAAATGCATTAAAAATAGTACTTTTGGTAATGAAAAAGGTTTCATGGATGTTTAAACGATAGATCACCCAAAAATAACATTTCAGTTATTAACTACTAACTTACTAGTTGCCCCAATGCCGTATGCCATTCCTTCATTTATACATACACACCATAAAGTTATTAAATTATTAAATTTTACACATCCCAAACATCAATACATTAACAGTATATTCTAAACATTTCCTGTTTACAACTATTGATGAAATGAATAATACCATAATAAATACCAGCATCATACATTTAAATGGACAGTTCACCCAAAATGTAAATGTACTCATTATTTACCTCACCCTAAAGAGGTCCCAAATCTTTATGTGTTTCTTTAAACAGTATCACCGAGGTGGTCTAACAGCCCAGTAGATCTGGGCCAGTTGTAAATGCCCAAGTTCCTTTGACTCCATCCCTTGTGGCTATTTACATAATGCTTTATTAGTCTTTCAACAGACAACACTAGAAGAAAAATACTATGCTATTATAACATATAATATTGCAAAAAAAAAAAAGTGTACTGTTAGTCTGTTATAAACATCCAATTTATATTTTGCCAACACGTAAACTATTAAATTAAAGTGATTTAAAGTAATTTAGTCTAAAAGTGACTAAACAAGTATGCTTAAAATATATACATTAAGTCTGTAAAATAGACTATTAAAAGTGCTGAAGATCACCAGTCTTGGGGTAGTAAGTGTTGTATCATCGTATTATAGGTTGTATCTCAGCTTTAATGTGCTGTTAAGATAAATAAATAAATAAAATAATAAAAACAAAGCAGCTGCTTGCCATAATGACAGCAATAAGGTCCAATAAACAGCTGATCGCTTTCACTTTAAAATGGAGGAATTGCAGAGATATTGCTGTTTTTAGGGAGAGTTTATCCAAAACTGAGAATTCACTTATTATGTACTCACCCTTAAATAATCTTCCTGTTCAACACCAAAGAAGATATGCCGAAGAAATCTATAAAACTGTAACCACTGACTTCCATAGTAGGAAAAACAAATACTATGGAAGTCAATAAATGGTTAACAGTTTACAGCTTTCTTCAGAAAATCTTCTTTGGTGTTTAACAGGAAGATTACTTGGGTGAGTAAATAATGAGGGAATTCTCAGTTTTGGATAAACTGTTCCTTTAATAAAATTTACAAAATATCACAGAATGATGCAAAAAAAAAAAAAAATGATGTGCATTACATCTACACACAGAGCTGAAGTTTTACTACAAGTATTTAGGATGAAAATGGACACTTGAAATATAACAACAGCCTCAATTCTGAGACCACAGTGGTGGAGAGCGTCTATCGTTTCAAAACAGCCCATTTCGGAAAACATTTTCATCTGCTCATGCATGTAGAAAACTGAGAAATTACATGCCACTCAGCGAGGCTACACTTACAGCAACCGAGCAATTGTTTCTCAATAAACAACGTTATGCGCATACAGAGGAAAGAGAGAGAGAGAGAATGTGAGTCAGAGAGAATGTTGCTCGCTCTGAATCACTCAGAATTCATGAATGCCAAACCTGCCTGTGAAGTGCTAGCAGGCATTTGTGTAAACAAATCGCATTGATAGCACATATCTCTCAAACACACACAATAAGTATTAAACATGGACTATAATGGCTAATACCTCATGCAATTCCAATACATTATTCATACAAAAAGTTGAACCTGTGAAAAATTATTCATACGGATGCTGAACCTTTCACAAAGCTCCTATAAAAATACACAAGCATACAGGAAAATGAACAGAACAAGCTCTTTAACATACACACATGCTTATTCCAAATTTCCTGGATAGCACTTAAAGAGGATGGAGATTTAAAGCACAAATGCTGTTTTTCTATAATCCACAAACTTAAAGATATATACTGCTTTCAAGTCAAGTTAATCCCTATCAGTAGCATTTGTTGTATTACCTTAAAAATTCAGAAAAAAGGTGTGATGGAGGGAATTTAAAAAATTGTAAATTGGCGGGGGTTTTGTACTCAAAAGCAGAAATGTGATGTTTAATCATTTAAAAGAAGCACTTAATTTTTCTGTCACAGTAAAATCTGTATATTATCGGAGATACATTTGTTCTCATCATTTAAAAAGATGAAATGTTGCCATGGCAACAGTGTAAAATCGAATACATCTTGAGTGTCTACTGTTGGTAGCAACTTCTATATTTTAAAGGTTAGAACATCTTGTTGTTTACATCAATAAAACAAATACTGCAACCTTTTTGAAATGGCCCCATTCACTTCCACTGTGTTCAGTTTTTAAAGTAATAATTACTCATCTACACACACTAATGGCCCGTTTCCACTGAATGGTATGTTATGTTATGGTACATACAGTTCGGTATGCTTTTATAGCCATTTCTGAAGGAACCTAAAAGTGAACAGTACTGTACCACAATTTGGGTACCCTTTCCAAAGAATACCTAGCACGACATGGCACCAAACGAATATATGCTGTTTTCAGCCTTCTTAAAGCACATAAAGCACAGCTGTTCTCTCAATAAAATTTATGTTAGCCATTTAGCAATGAAGCTAGAGTCACCAGGTAGACAGAAGCCCTGCCCATGAAGCGAATTCGAAGTGAAGTGAAGTTTATTGTTAAGAGAATTTGACGCATGAATAAAGCAAATTTGACATGCAAATGAAGCGAGAACAAACTCAAAATGTTCACACAGCTATTTACGAGCTAGACGTGCAGCGGAACATTATTGGTTTACTGTAAGTCTCACTAGAGCCTGGTGAGCAGGACTTTCTAACAAGAGGTTACATGTGCTGTTGAAGATTTATAAAAGATACAGATGAGAGGTTTGCACTGACTGTGGACTACATGTTGCGTGTTGTTTTTAAACCCAAATAAGGACTAAATGTTTGCTGTGTGTAGTTTTTGTAGACTATAAAAGGTCTGTATGTGTTCATATACGTTGCATTTATTTATTTATTTTATATAATTGCAGCCGTTACAGTAGACTATTTTGCGCTAATTGATTTGCAGCTATAATCAAATCATGTTCATAGAGAAGTTAGTAATTAACATTTATACAAAAGTATTGATGTGTATAAAGCATCTGTTTTGTGAGAAGTGCTTCTAATATAACGACCTGTACAGCTTTACTTTGAAATTTCCTTGAGCGTGAATGACTTCAACTGAAACTTTCTGCCATACACCACGCCCACCATTGTACCCATTGGTACCCTTTTGTCAGTAGAAACGCAAGCCTGATACAGGTGACCTGTACCATACCATACCATACCGTACCGTACCACTTAGTGGAAATGGGCCAGAAAAGCTATTCAGAAATTGAAATTGTATTCTTCCCTACTATATAGATTTACATGTTAAGTCAATACGTGTTTCACACAAATCGCTCGAGTTTGAAAATCAGAACTTCAGCAGACATTCGCACCGCGTTAACCAATCATGAGCTTACTCTTGTTGGGGAGTGATTGTGACAGTGCCTGTTGTCGGTGTCCTGAGTGGAAATCCTTTTGCTAACAGCTCATCAAACTGTGCTCAGCTCAGTATGAAGCACCGCTGAAAGCCTCCATCAGCCAAATATAGTTTTTGGAGGAGTTGATGAACTTACAGAGCTGGGTGCACCTCTGAAAGGATCGCGCCGAACGAATATATGCTGTTTTTTAGCCTTCCTAAAGCACAAAAAGCACAGCAATTCTCTCAATAAAATCTATGTTAGCCATTTAACAATGGAGCTAGAGTCACCGGGTGGACAGAAGCCCTGCCCATGACGCGAATTTGAAGAGAAGTCTATTGTGAAGGGAATTTGACACAAGAATGAAGCAAATTTGACATGCAAATGAAGTGAGTAAAAACTCACACAGCTAATTACGCACAAATAGCACAATCTATTTGTGCATTCCATGTCTGGTGTTAACAGAGCATACAACTTCAGGTGAGATTCCAATGGACACTTTAATATCCCATTTCTCACCAAAAATGTATTAATTGGATTACACTACTAAGACTAGTTACATTTACAAGACTGAGGAAAATTAGGAACAAGCGGAAATTCTATGTGTGTGTGTGTGTGTGTGTGTGTGTGTGTGTGTGTGTGGTAATCAATATGCTGTTGATTAAGCCTAAAGGTTTCACAATCACCAGCAATCCACGCTTGTAGATCGAGGTATCTGTCAATCATGTCATGCACCACACAATCACACCTGATCCGGTTTTCCTGCTGATTGCAAACACAAAGCTGAAGCTGTTTAGAATTGATTACATGGACTTTAGAAGCAGCGCAGACACACACCAGTTGCCGAGTCTTGTTAAATTGTACTGTAAACATTACGATTTGTTTAATTTGCCTTGTCTTGCCGTGTTTGACCCTCACTTTGTTTTATTGTTTATACCTGTCCGCTGCCTGCCTTTTGACCATCTGCCTGTTTATGACCACGACTCTGAATTACCTGTATGTACCTGTTTGACCTTGCTGACTGTTGCCTGCCTGACCATTCTCATAATAAACCTGCATTTGGATCCGCACCACATTGTTCATTTAAAAATAAAAAATTGTCATCATTCAATTATCCTCCACTTAGAACAAAAAGGAAGATATGACAAAGAATGACGAGGACAGAAAAACATCATTGACTTCCATACTATTTTTTTTTCCTACTGTGAATGTCAATGGCTGTTTTCCCCAACATTCTTCAAAATATCTTGTGTTTTGTTTTTGTTAGAAGATAGGAATTCATAAGTTGTGATCCACTTGAGTGTGAGTAAACGGTGATCATTTTTGGAAGAACTATCCCTTTAACCTCCTCTGACCTGGGAATATTTTTTTAACAAGGAACAGCTATTTCTGTCAGTAAAGTTTTGTCAGAGCAGTGGCAGTTATTAAGTGCTTGGAAATTTGAGTTTCATAAGCTTACTAACGAATGCAAGGTTTACTGCAGAACAAAAGCAAGTGGAAAAGAGAGTAGGATGCAAGGAAACAAAGAACAAAACCAAAACAAACAAAAAAGAAGCCAACGAGCAGCCACACAAACACACACAAACACACACACATGCACAAATCTACAAAAACAGGTTGCTGGAATCTCATGAGAATGTGGCAACTGTGCATATGTAATTATTTGGATAATTCATATTTCATGCGCTTAAGTCTTTGATAGAAAAACCTACACACATAGAACTGTCTTTGCATCATCCTAAAACAGCTTCTCAGCCACAGTTGCCATGGCCACAGAAAGACATCAGAGTCCTGAGCAAAGGGCCTTATGGGTAATTAGCAGCAGCGGTACAGCGGCTGTGAGGCAGGCGGCTCTCTGGGATTCAGGCCTTACTGATCTGCTACCCCTGACATGGCCAGAAGAGGAAAGAGAAAAGGTAAACAGTGCCCTGCTCTTTCAGTCTTTCACTTTTTCTTCTCTCTTTCACCTTTCCCATGCAGCTTTGAAGGTCAGTTGTGCTTAGATGGGGACAAAGACTGAGAAAGTGAACATGACCATTTTTCTGACCCAGAAAATAGTCTTTTCATCAGGTCACTGTGACACAGACTCGGCTACGTTAGACAAATAGAAGCCTTTAATTCAATTCAGCGTTATTCAAAAGGTCACAGCTGAATATAAAACTAAAATAAAAGATCTATAGAACATTTAAGAGGAACAGTTTTGCTTCCATCTTGAGACTTATATAGTGTATATATATATACACTCACCAGCCACTTTATTAGGTATGCCTTACTACCTTACACCTTACTACCCCCTTTTACCTTCAGAACTGCCTTAATCCTTTGTGGCATAGATTCAACAAGGTACTGAAAAGAGACTTTCTCAGAGATTTTGGTCTATATTGACATGATAGCATCACACGGTTGCTTCAGATTTGTCGGCTGCACATCCATGATGCAAATTTCTCATTCCACTTCATACCAAAGGTGCTCTATTGGATTGAGATCTGCTGACTGTGGAGGGCATTTGAGTACATTAGACTTCTTGTCATGTTCAAAAAAATCCGTCTGAGATGATTTACGCATTATGATGCATTATCCTGCAAGAAGTAGCCATCAGAAGATGGGTACACTGAGGTCATATAGGGTTGGACATGGTCAGCACAACACTAAGGTAGGTTATGACATTACCACGATGCTCAATTGGTACTTAGGATGCTCTTCTGCACACCCCAGTTGTAATGAGTGGTTATTTGAGTTACTGTTGCCTTTCTATCAGCTCAAACCAGTCTGGCCATTGTCCTCTGACAATTTGTGCCCACAGAACTGCCGCTCACTGGATATTTTCTCTTTCTCTGACCATTTTCTGTAAATTTTAGAGATAGTTGTGTGTGAAAATATCAGTAGATCGACAGTTTCTGAAATACTCAGACCAGCCTGTGTGGCACCAACAACAATACCACATTTAGGGCTCAATTTTGACGATCCATGCTCAAAGTGCAAAGCGCAGGGTGCAAAGGCATTCAGGGCGTGTCAGAATCCACTTTTGCTAATATAAGGACGGAAAAATCTGCTTTGAGCTGTGGCGCATGGTCTAAAAGGGTTGACCTTATTTTCTTAATGAGTTATAAGTGTGTTTTGAGAATAAACCAATCAGAGTCGCATCTCCCATTCCCTTTAAGAGCCAGTTGCGTTGTGCCATAGTGCATTTGCTATTTACATGATGACTTTGTAAGTGGAAAAACTAAAAGCTTCACTAGCAAGAAAACAGTTCAACAGAGCATCTGCAGCGCAAGAATAAGAGATAAGGCCTCTCATTATCTACCTTCACTTTCGCGCTAATAAATATGGAAACCTTGTATGCACAGACATCAATTAGCCTATAAATAATCAATTTAGTTTGTTACGCGCAAAGATTTGTTTCAAAACTATTTCTAAATCCAGTTGTAATTTTCAGCAAATTAATAAATGAACAATAAAAATGAAGTTTGATCAAACTATATCCTAAAACACATGCTGTGCCCCATATGGTCTGAAACCTGACAGGTGGGCAAATCTAAGCTTGTTTTTAATAAAACAAATATCAAAATGGATATAATAAATAATACTGCTAATAATAATATTATACAAAAGCAAATTGTTATGAATAAACTGAAAAAAGCCTCTCGAGATGAAGAAGGCATGAAAGTATGGTTTTTATATTTATGTAGGCTAGAAAATAATATGTATTGTTATATTTTAATCCTTTATATTTATATCCTATATATATCCTTATTATATCCTATATGTATCCTTAATATTTTAATTCTTTTTCATATGTAAAAATATTTAGTTTTGCTCTACATCTTGTGTGTATTAAGCATTATGTAATCGCACAACTAACGCAGTCTGCTGGACAATAGACTGGCTTTGAATCTATCTATTTTTTGTATCTATTGAAAAATCTATCAACAGCATGGTGCAAAACGTCAAAACGACTCTTGCGCCATGCTGAAACTAGTAAACAACAATTGCGTCGTGCCTTGCGCCACATTGGGTCGGGTGTATGATAGGGCCCTCAGAGTCACAATCAGCTTTAGTCTCCATTCCGATGCTTAGTTTGAACTGCAGCAGAACGTCTTAACCATGTCTACATGACTATATTAATTTAGTTGCTGCCATGTGATTGGCTGATTAAAAATTTGCATTAATGAGCAGTTGGACAGGTGTACAGTATATGTACCTTAAAATGCAACAGTTTACGTAAAGCTAACTTCATTTAACCTCCGAAAAAAAGTTATTTTGAAAGTTTGAAAGACATACGTATGAAGTCATTTTCACACAAAAACTAATTTTTCTCATTCAAATGCACAGGAAAAGTAGTGGATGCTAAGATACATGCTGTCAATCTGACCACATGACCACTCAAGGTAGAAATACTCAGAAATCTTTTGTGTTTTGTAAATTTCATAAAACAACACTGTTAGAATAAAATTTTCCTGAGATGGGTTGCGGCTGGAAAGGCATCGGCTGTGTAAAAACTTGCTGGATAAGTTGGCGGTTCATTCCACTGTGGCGACCCCAGATTAATAAAGGGACTAAGCCGACAAGAAAATGAATGAATGAATGTTAGAATAAAATACACATTTAAGGATACTAAAGTTATATTTTTAAGAGTTTTATTTCTACAAAGTTATTATGTTATAAAATGTAAAAAATGTTTAAAATTCTTCTGCAGTTATATTGTTAAACTTAAAAAAAATACATCTCACAGACCTCAGACTTCTGTAATGTAAATGAACCAGTTATTAATGACACAATATGCCTAAAACATTACCATTTAACTTAATTTCAAGCTTTAAAAGCACCTGCCTTTACTCTGCCAAATGTAATATTCAGCACATGAACAGACTAAGCAGCCCTGGATCCCAATGCACTGCTGATTTAATAGGGAAGAGCAGGACATTCTGCAAGCCACTACCTTTTTCACCAGGCCGCTTTGTTTACCCGTGTTTGTTTACAAGTGCGCATTAAATCTAGATGGCTACGTTCCAAGAGAAAATACTGCGAATGATCCAACACCGCTAACACCGTTGATAACAAATGCTCCTGCTAACCTTTGCAATTATTTTTTCAATATCGTGCTCTGTTGAGCATTTTTAATGAACGCATAACAGAAGCAATTAGGTGTGTGATGGCATTTTGCTTTTTAAGGAGCTAATTAAGGCCAGACTGTAGATGGTAACCTGCGCTATCGCAGGTGAATGGCAGATGCTAATACTGACAGCAGCACATTATGATGATTACAGAAAAACTATATTGATAATAATAATGATAAAAAACAGGAGATAAATAAATACAATCCCTAAAATGGGAACAGTGAGAGAAAAACACTCTTCGTCTGCATGTGCTGTGCATAAAATAATCAAGAAATGTAATTTTGATGGCATAATGGAGGGTAATGTGAGCTGAAATTGAGGATGAATGACTGTAGCCAAATATGAGCCCCAAAATGTGACTATTAAAAAGTAATTCAGCTCAGGGTGTTTGATTTAACGTGGCCACATTGGTGCAGGTGAAAAAGTCCCAAAGATGCAAAGCGAGCGCAGCGTGGGCTCATGAATTTCATTAAATAAGTCGATCAAAATATATGGACAATAGGGAGACAGAATAACAATGCCTGAAGAAACCTGTGGACATTTGTAAGGTGACGCTTTTGCGCTTGATTTCCAAAAGCAATCGCACGAGCCCGCTGCTCATTAGCATTAAGCATGAACTCTAAATTCCCACATTTCTGATTGATGGAATAAGGACAGAATCGTGTACTTTAGGGGTAGCTTCATTTGAAATTCAAACAACCTTTGTTCCGTTACAGGAGCGGCACAGAGAAAAAATGTCAAAAATAATTTTCCTCCGAGCAAGCGTTTCAAACGCAAACCTCGCTGCTGACATCAAACGAGCAAAATGGAGGCAAATTTCTCAAATAACCTGTGATGAAACTATGTCACGGCAAACGCTCATAAAAATGTAGCTTTTAAAGCAAGCCCTATTAGTCACTTCAGCAGACTGTAGGGAGAGCTAAGCTGTAATCAATACCATATCAGGTCTGACTTTTCAGGAGTATAACCTAATAGAATCTTAATAACATTACAGCATTACCATGTTTTACACTGATTCTACAAAGATTCTTTGGTCTGTGTTATTGATTATTATGAAACGACAGTTCCTATATATAAATATATTGATTAATTCATATATTCATTCTTCAGCTTACTCTCTTATAAGTCAAGGGTCGCTACAACAGAATCAACCGCCAACTATTCTGGCATATGTTTTATGCAGCGGATGCCCTCCCAGCCACAACCCAGTACTGGGAAACACCCATACACTCTAACATTCACACACACACACACACACACACACACTCATAAACTATAGCCAAATTAAGTTATCCAATTCACCTATACCGCATGTCTTTGGACTGTTGGGGAAACTGGAGCACCTGGAGGAAACCCATGCGAACACGGTCAGAGCATGCAATCTCCGGACAAAATTGCCAACTGGTCCAGCCGAGACTCAAACCAGCAACCTTCTTGCTGCGAGGCTACAGTGCTAACCATTAAGCCACCATGCCACCCCTTATATAAATATATGTGTCCACTAAAGCTTTTTTTCAAATGAGCAAAGCTTTTACCACATGAGCAAATGGCTCAGTTTATTCTATGAAAGGCAATCTGATTGAATTGATTTTCAACTAACTCTAAAAAGTTTTGTCTAAAAATAGCAAAGTCTCAAATGCTTTGTGTTATCATGTTATCATCAGAGATGCACCAAAGTACCAAGGCAATGATCAGAGCGGATTATATCTTGTCAATCAAAAAGTGGCAAGAAAATGCATTAAATTTGTGGTGTGGTTTTGTTTGTGGTAAGTGAATGTAAGCCTGACAGTATCCTGTTTTAGAATTCAGTCAGCGTTAAATAAGAATTAATAAAAAGTTTAAAATGTATTGCAATATGAACAAAGTTTCTCATGTGGAAATGTCATTTTCATAATCTACAAAATATGAAAATATAATCATTTTATAGTATTTTATGCAGCGTCTTAAATGTAACTGTCTCTACTCAGCTTTGGCTCTTTTGTTTTAATATTAGTGTAACAAAGGTTAATACATTATAACATTTACCATTACAAATAATATAAGCATTTAAAATGTAAAAAGTATATATATATATATATATATATATATATATATATATATATATATATATATATATATATATATATATATATATATACATATATATATATATATATATATATATATATATATATATATATATATATATATATATATACATACATACATACATACACACAAACACACACACACACACACACACACACACATACACACATATATAAGAATATATATATATATATATATATATATATATATATATATATAAATATATATATATATATATATATATATATATATATATATATATATATATATAAATATATATATATATATATATATATATATATATATATATATATATATATATATATATATATATATATATATATATACATACATACATACATACATACATACATACATACATACACACACACACACACACACACACACATATATATATATATCAAAGTGCCTGGCCCTTCCTCCTTCTCTCTCTGGCCCGCAACTGACTTAAAAAATATAATGAGATTTCTCTGTGAATGGTCAAGAGTAACACATATGCGTTTGAATTCTGCGGCTGATTTAAATTTTAAAATATATGTCCAAACAAACCTTTATTTTGGATGTGATTAATCATAATTAATTTTTGTCCATCACTGTAAATTATATAAACTATACAAAAATTTAAAGTATTTAGAACCACACAATGTGTAACGACAGATGAGTGACAGAGACAACTGGAGGTAAGACCCAAAATGCAGGTTTATTCGGCGTCAGGCAAGCAATGGTCAAAACAGGCACAAACGGGTATATGTGGACAATCCAGAATCGTAGTCGTATAACAGGCAATAGGTCGTAAGGTAGGCGGCTAAACAGGAGAACAAGGATAAACAAGGCTGGGTAGAAACACGGGAAAACAAGACAGGGAAACCGCATTGTAATGTTATCATCAGATCAACAAGACTCTGCAAACTGGATGGGTGAATGAGTGGCTTAAGTAGTGAATGCAATCGGTCTCTGACAAGGCTCAGGTGGTGAGAATGTAATCAGTCTAGATGAGTGAGCATGTGTGTCTGGGAGAAGTGCATGTATGAATATGTAGTCCAGGAAAAGGCGGAAGTGTAGTCCATTGTTTGTTGTGTGAGAACCAATCTATGGAGAATGATCGCAGGTTATCGTGACACAATGTTTGTTCCACAAAATAAAATAAATGAAAATGAAACATTTTAACATCCTTTTTTAAGAATTGTTTTTATTGTTTTGTTTTTATTATGAAAGGACAGTAGCTAGGAAAGAAGTGAAGCTGGAGAGAGTGAGGGAGGGGGTGGGATCAGGAAAGGTCTACAAGCTGAGACTCAAACTCAGGACACTGGAAGTGCAGTGTCATTACATATCAGCACACTGGTTATTGGTGATGACAATTTTACATCCTTTTGTTTCTAAGTTGATCGTTTTAATTTCATCCTTAAAATTCAACTTAGATAAAGTACTGAATAAATCGTAAGTAGCTTATTAGCAATAATCTTCATGGCAGCATTTTTTTAATCTAAACAATAGTTTGCGTAAAGAAAACATTGTTACTAAAACAATTAGCTGACTTATTTTAACACCCTCAGAGCTGACTTGCCAAACCCATGCACTAGCGAAATGCAGACTTTCATTTCGTTTCCTTGAGGCTCGCTTTTCACTACAAAGAGATCAGGCTCGTCTGTGTTATTACTGAATATAATTGACAAGGTCTAGAACAGCCTCCACTCCATCTGAGAGCTGGAGTCCATGACTGTCACTTCTCATGAATAGGGCTTTAATGTCAAATCTCTTCTGCTGTACCCTCTTCATCAGCACTGTTCCCCAGTCTCCGCCAAGCAGTCCCAGACTCTGGCTTTTTAACTTGGCTGTCAGCCGTTAAATGCTGCAGTATTTCACTCTGTTCTTTTTGTGAATGCGACTCAGAGGGCAGAGGGATGTGATGACATTCGGGCCTCAGGGCATCTTACAAGTGACCAGAGAGACTCCAACTTCACAGGGAGACTGAACAAAGCCAAAAGGGATTTTCATACCTCTGTTATCACAGAACATCATCTGCCACCTGAAATGTACACACACACACACGCACACGCACACGCACACACACACACACACACACGCACACACACACACACACACACACACACATTCTTACTCTGAAAAAACATTATGAATTCCATCACCTGGCTACAGACCCCATTTCACACACTATAACATTTGGATGTCACGAAAGTGCGTATCTCATTTCCCCCCTCTCTCTGCCGGGGTAATGGAAAAGACCGGAAAACTTTTCATTATCTTTGTCTGTGTGTCGAGCACAGCAAACACACAATCTCCTTCTGGTCGCTTCCATAACAGTGGTATTTGACATTCAGGGGACATGCGCAGTAAAAAAAAAAAAAAAAGATTCTTTTTGCAGTCTCTTCTCTGGAGACAATATGCTTGAGAAGATATGCCCACGTCTCTCTCTCTCTCTTTTACTTTTTGGTTTGGGGAACTCAATATTTGCAAGTGCGCTGATCCCAAAAGACTGAGACAATGTGAGCAAAGATGAAGTATAGGCTGAGGACGGTCTTCTGAGGACATATCTTTATGTGGTTGTGGAATATAGGTTTGCAAGTAATGTGTGTTACATCTAAAGATCTATAAATATTATAATAAAAATCTAGAACTATGCAAACTAGCTTTAAAGGGCACCTATGGTGAAAAATCTACTTTTCAAGCTGTTTGGACAGACATGTGTGTATATATAGTGTATAGACCATCGTATTAGGCTGATACAAACACACCCAGTCCTTTTCTTTCAATTTAACAACATAAAAACGGTGGACCAACTGGATCGGTTTTCAGACCGACCGCAACTTGACGTAGGAGTGCGGTGCCCCCGCCCACCGAATTGATTGACAGCTGCATTAACATGTACCGGTAGTCACGTGTATAATCATGTCAACAAGACCAGACATGCGCAAAGCAACCGGGAATAAAAGCTCTGTTCAGATCCATCGTCATCAAATGTGATCAAGAGTAAGTTTCACATGTTTAAAATGTTTTAAAACAGTGCACATGTGTAATGAAGTACAGCGATTTACTGCAGCTTTACTTCATCAGCACAGCTCTGTGTCAGAATAATTATAAAGGAAAACGCTTCAATCCCGGTTTGTAGATGTTAAATCAGATTTATTTTGTACATAAACATAACAGATATCCATACAGCAGCGGAGATTAAGCTGCATCCTGTCACATATGCGTGCAAAAAGAGTGGGAAGCTAAAGGCGCTGTCAGTCAGTGTGTGTGTGTGTGTGTGTGTGTGTGTGTGTGTGTGTGTGTGTGTGTGTGTGTGTGTGTGTGTGTGTGTGTGTGCATGTGGGAACTTTGTAAATACTCATTGGTAAAGTTTTTACTGTAGTATTTCTCACAAACGCTACGTGAAATCTTCTTCCTTTAAGTCTGTCTGTTGTCTGACGCAGCCGAGGGAGGAGATGGGCTATATGCACGCATTACTTCCGCGTTTTGTCTAAGGCCGCGGTCCAGCTTCCGGTCTGGGTGATTTTAAGCGGAGGTAAACAGTATTATGGCAGAGTCGTCAATATTTACTCGCTGTTTGCGAGTAAATTATGGTCAACGATGTGCAAATGCTTGTCCGGATCTGCTCTACAACACCGCAGAGCAAAGCTTGAGAAGGGTTTCAAGTTGTATGCATCTTCCTACCTGTGCAATTATGAAGGTAAGTTCAGCTAGCCTGAAGGCTAACTTTAGCGTTAATACTCTTACGATCCGTCCATCTGCAGCTTTATCACGTAAGTAAAAATAATCATATGTGTATGTAATTCTGTCTCAAAGTGTCAGGTAAAAACAGGGCAGGAATAAGATCTCAGTTAGAGCTCATTACTACCGATAGATCTATGAAGAAATCGGAGTCTCCTCACCAGCTGAGAGTAGGACAGCATACATGAGAAGTTCTGTCCCATTCATACTTTTACTGTTCTAAAGTGACCACCACTGTTCAGTTCGGATAATTACAGAAACACAGATGCTGTCTTAGCTTGTAAGCATGATTATTGATCAAGATATATTAGGAATAAAATAATACAATGCCGTTCCATCCACAACAGACAAATAGCACTGTGTCAATGCTGAGATTTATTGCTGAAACATTGGAGATGACAGATGCAGTGTAACAGTGTAGATAGCATGCTTTCTATTTAGTCGATAACACTGTAATTAAATGGGAGGGTGACCCAAAACAATAAGGTGTCATTAGTTAATTTCACATCATCAATTTGTCTATTTCAATATTTATTAGTTTTTTACATTAATGAACAAATGCTTATTCATTGTGCTTGTTAACTCACAATGTAATAGCTAATGTTAACAACCATGACTTTGGATTTTTATTCATTAGTAAATTAGTTTAACAATGTTAACTATTAAATATTAAATAGTTATTTTAATAGTGAGCAAATACATTAATTAATGAAACCTTATTTTAAAGTGTGACTAAAGGGAGCTACTTTTAAATAATTTAAATTAATTATTTACTGTGTAGTTTAATCTGATGATATTGCTGCAGATGCCTTTAAAAAGAAGATATTTTGAAGAAAGCTGAAAACCTGTAACCATTGACTTCCATAGTATGAAAAAGAACTACAATGAATATCAGTGGTTGCAAGTTTCCAGCTTTCTTCAAAGTATTTTTGTTTATGTTAAACATCAGAAAGAAACTCAAACAGGTTTGGAACAAGTGAAGGATGAGGAAATAGAATTTTCAGTTTTGAGTGAACTGCCTTTAATGACTCTCTTTAAAAACCTATTAATATTCTTGTTTCTGTTTTCTAGGTAACATTATGAGATTCAGAGCTAGAAAATTTTATGTGTTACTTCATCCTGGAGCGGACATCCGTCAGAAGATCCATGCCATCGTCTGCTAGTTTATAGCTCCTGCTCTTGTGTGGCTGAGAGTGGGATATGCAAACATTTGGTTGCTTTGCTTTTCCAGACAGCCCATTACTCTGAAATGTGTAATGTGTGTTGTCACATGAACAATTGTTTGGAATGGATCAATTATGTGTTAAGTTCCATGAAACAGATGGGTGATTTATTTATTTATTTAATACGCATCAGCCCAAATACCTCTTTATGCACAAGTTACAGAAGAAGCACCTGATTCAAGAAAACAACTGATTCAATGTCATTTTTTCTGTTCATCTGAATAAAATATTTTTTTCAAAATGTTACATTTTTTTGACAATTTTTATTTCAAATTACATACAGTGAATTATATTTTATATGTACAGTGAATAAAATAAAGGTCTTTATTCTGAATTTAAAAATTGCACTTAGAAAGTAGCTTAAGAAATGTTTATGTATATTAATGTTCATTTTTTTTTACTTCAAAGGCAATGAAAACAAACTATTATTTGCCATAAAAGCTCCTTTCTTTAAATGTCTGCATCCGGTTGGCACTCGAGCCTCGATCAGTTTTCTAGACTGAAATTGTCAGCTACACTCTTGTTTTTTTCTGTTTCTGTAAAATTCTCACGTTTAATATCAACAACCCACCTCTTCTGCACGACTTTGTCTTTTGGAAACGTGTGGAAACTAAGGTAAGAGTTCAATTTTTGACGCTGTGCATTGCTGAACACAGCAGTGGTATCTACAAGTACTGTTCTCACGTCTTTGAAATGACACTTTTAAACGTTTAGATGTCATATTTATGTAGCTGACATAAACATATATAAGTGGGCTATAATGGCATAAAACATTAAGACAACTGTCCAAAACATTACTCGTTTTTATCAGTAGCGCTCCTGTTGTAGCACTGTACTGTACGATCGGCGGAAGTAGGCTCGGGGTCTTAAATTTTACCGGAAATGCGTCACGTGCCGCTGTGCATAGAGCCCATTAAGGCACGCAGAAAGCCAAGTAGAAAAGGTAGGCAGGGAGGACTCGCCTTAAAGGCGCAGAATGACTAAACAACCCCCTGGTGGAAAGATGTATAAAACAGGATCTAGTAAAAGGTATAATGAAAAATATGATGGGTGTTTTGAGCTGAAACTTTACATACACATTCTGGAGACACAAAACACTTATATTATATCTGGCAAAAGAGGCAACCTGGGTGCCCTTTAAAATACTATGTATAACTTTTAAATAATCATTTCAAGAGTTTACTCTTAGATATTGCATAAGGCTATTAGCAGGTTTGGCATGCTGTCCAAGGAAAAAACCCTGAGCTCTGAGATAATTGAGCCAAGGGCTTCCACCTGGTCAATAAGCTTTTAAGGGGGTCCATGATCAGTCAGAATTTTACCCCCAACCCCCCCCCCCCCCCTTAATTTTTTTAAAGGATTTTCCAAATGATGTTTTACAGAACAAGCTAATTTTAAAAGTATGTCTGATAATATTTTTTTTCTTCAGGATAGTCTCATTTGTTTTATTTTAGCAAGAATAAAAGCAGTTTTGAATTTTTTAAAAACCATTTTAAGATGAAAAATTATTAGCCTCTTTAGGATATATTATTTTCTCGCTAGTCTACAGAACAAACCATCATTATGCAGAAATGTCTTGAAAAAAATATCGAAAATATGATGTGTTGTCATCATGGCAAAGAGAAAATAAATCATTTATTAGACATGAGTTATAAAACTATTATGTTTAGAAATGTGTTGAAAAAAAAAATCTCTCCATTAAATAGTAATAATTCTGGGAGGCTAATTATTTTGACTGTAGGTCTCGAGAGCTCCCCCTGGTAAAGAGGGGAAAAGGAGGAGATAGGGTGGAAGGGTGGATTCTTCCAAAATGAAGATAAGGCAGTAGGGTGAGATTGACCTATTTATTGTAAGCTCAAATCAATATGACTGCATTATTGCTGATTATGGACGAGAGGCCAGCTGTCAGATCACATGCTCCCCTCAAAATTGGTATGTAAAACTCCACTTAATTTTAATTTACATACACCGATCTGGAGTATTAAAATGTTTTTTTTGTTGTTTTTTTTTTATATATATATATATTTAAAAGAAGGGCTGCACGGTGGCAAGAAGGTTGCTGGTTCAAGCCTTAGCTGGGTCAGTTGGCATTTCTGTTTGGAGTTTGCATGTTCTCCCTGTGTTCGCATGGGTTTCCTCCAGGTGCTCCGGTTTCCCCCACAGTCCAAAGACATGCGATACAGGTGAATTGGGTATGCTAAATTATCCGTGTACATGTGTAAATAAGAGTGCATGGGTGTTTCCCCATGATGGGTTGCAGCTGGATGGGCATTCACTGCATAAAACATTTGATAGATAAGTCGGCGGTTCATTTCACTGTGGTGACCCCTGAATAATAGAGTGACTAAGCTGAAAAGAAAATGAATGAATATTTAAAAGCTATATTGTGAATTTTCTTGTAAAATTTTCCTTCTTATTTTAATGGAGACAAAATAATTAAACATACTGTCAGGGTTCAGGAAGGATGAGGGAGCGAGGACTCAAGTGCAAACAGGATGATTTATTGATAATAAAAATAAAACAAAATTAGAACAAAAACCACCCCGAGGGGGAAAAACATAACTATAAAACAAACACTCAAACAAACTTGGATGGGCTGGCAGGACAAACAGGACTGGATAGCACACGACATGGAAATAACGACGAACTGGCAAAGGACTGAAAACATGAGGGGGATTATAAAGCAAAAAGTAAATTGACACACAGGTAAACATGACAAACGAAACACCACGCTGCTGACAGACGAAAACAGAAACACGAGTACAAGAGCGCACGCGTCTGAGTGACGCAGAGCGCGCGCGCGGCCGCATCAAGCAGGAGCGCTCACCCTCTGCGAACACCCACGACGGCGCGCGCACACACAGAGACAGAAACAGGACCAGACATGGGTAGTGTCCGAGTTCTGCCACCAAAACAAGAATTTACAAGACCAGAGTGGCAGAACCCTGACACATACTTCTTTTAATACTTAATTTTTTATGACTAATTGATTTATTCTTTCCCATGATGATAGTAAATAATTTTTAATAGGCAATTAGCTTTGGTTAGGTTAATCAGGCAAGTCACTGGACTGATTTGTTTAAACTGATTTGTTCTAAAGACAATCCAATTTAAGAAGGGGGGCTAACAATTTTGACCTATTACATAAAAAAAAACAGTTTTTTTCCCAACCAAACTAAACGAAATAAGACCAAAAGCCTAAACATTTACTCAGACTACACCCTGCTTTCAAAAGACTTTCAGGAAAAAAGTTGTAGAGAAGCCCAGATGTTGGCTACAAAAACATTTCAAAGGCTGGCAAAGTGGTCACACTTAATTTTGATAGTCTGTTTGTTAAATTTAAGTTACATTGCATCTACATGCCAACTAATTCTCATTAGATTATAAGTAAACTGTAAGATTGGGGTTAGGGTTGGGCTTAGTGTAAGTTGACATGTCCTTGCAAAGTTCGTATAGTCAGTTAAATGTCTGTTTAAGCAGCAGTGTCAACAGATAATATGTATGACAAATATGATGGGGATTATCTATAGGCACTGTATATTTAATGTAATATGTAGTCACATGAATATTGAAAGCAGTTGTGCTAAAAGCAATATTTACCGTTAATTAAAAAAAAATCTTTTTTATTAGTATTCCTATTATTTAACATCTTTAAACATTTCAACAGCAGCCTACAAGCATTATCCTCAAGAAAACTTCTTTAGCCCCCCAAACACAAAGCATGAGCCTACTGATACTTCAAAAACAAATAAGAAGCAAATGCTTTAATTGGTTGGCATCTGTGTATGTTGTTAACAGTTGTGCTAATTTCAAGGATTTACTCCTGCATTCAAATGTGCTTCTCGCTTCCAAATCCTCGCAGTGTGCACCTGGCTTCAGGGTATTTTAAGCTATTGCGATAAATAAAGAAAAGTCCTACAGCTTTTGTTCCAGAGATATGTGCCAGATGCTGCGACAACAGATGTGAAGCCCCACTGTCACGTCTTTGAAGCTCTCCGGCATCTCAGGGACGCCGCGAAGAAGATTATGCCTGATTTTGGCTCCATGTGCTGGAACCACAAGCACAACAATCAATCCTGTCCTAAACGGCGATGACCATAATTCAATTAATCTAAAACGACTATGGTAATAAGAGCAGCAACACATTTCTAACACTGAGACACTATTATAATAAAACTAACTTGCATAAATTTCCAGAACTGTTTATTTAGACAGTTATGGGCTGCAATGATTCATAAGCCCTTACATTAAACTAATACAATGAGTGCTGGTTTATTATCTGATACATTGCGAGGTAATGAATGCTGAACAAAGAGGGGTGGGATACACTCTGGATAAACAGAGAGATGATGGTCTACTGTTTTAAAGGAATGCAATATTAAGCAATAATGTTTTACATGAGCCATTGTTGACAAAGAGGAACAAATGCAAATTTATTTTCAAACAGAAAAACAACAACAACAACAGCAACAAAAATACATTGTTTTCATTTGGATCTAGATTTTTTTAACAGATTTTTGACAGTTATGTGCCTGAATTATCAAATAATAATATCATGTAATAAGGTTCATATTTAAGAATTTCATCAAAAAAATGTAATGTCTCACTACACAATTTAACTGTCAAACTGTTCACTGCTCAATATAAATGCATAAATTATAACAAGGTTATTAAAAAAACAACTTAACAGTTATGAATGGGGGACCCTAAATAGTCAAAGATTCAAAGCTTTGATTGGAGGAACCTGATCTCTCATTCGAATTTAAGGGTAAATATTGAAAAGTGGATCATGCCATTTTAGCTGTATGGGGGTTCCTAGATGTCTGATTTCACACAGTACAACCAGTTTTCTTCACTTAAGTTACTTTATAGCTTATTGTCATATAAATATTGCTGTAATAAAAACATGAAATGAAAATAAGAAAGCTTTTAATAAGTACTTTAACGGGTGAATAAATTCAACCACCCGTGAGAGCTTTAACCTTTACTCTCCCTAATATGTGACTGACAGAGGAGCGTCTAGAGAACATGATTTAAAGCTTCACAATATCTGTGATAAAAAATTTATTAATTTAGTTGAAATTATTAAAAGTGTGAGAGTAAAAGATGAACGAAACATATTTTTGTTCCAATCCAACCTCATATCACTCAATATAACTCCTCACACTTAAATCTTTGTTTTAACCAATAGAATTCTCACAAGTCTGTTCTTTACTTATACTATAGTTTTACTCTTACTTATAATATAGTGTAGTTCTATTATAAATGTTAATTTTATTATGAAAATAAACAAGCATAAATTTGACTGGTTTGCTGTGGCACGCAATGTGCCTGAATGCGGAAAACCAACCAACCAACCAAGCAACCCAACCCAAACCAAACCAAACCAACCAACCAACTAACCAACCAACTAACCAACCAATCAATCCACTCACCCACCCACCCACCAACCACCAACCAACCAGTCAACCAACCAACCCAAACCAAACCAAACCAAATCAAAAAACCAACCAACCAACCAACCAATCAATCAATCCACTCACCCACCCACCCACCCACCAACCACCCACCTAACAACCACCAACAAACCAACCAACCAACCAACCAACCAACCAAACTCCAACCAACCGACCGACCTACTAATCAATCAATCAATCAATCAATCAATCAATCAATCAATCAATCAATCAATCAATCAATCAATCAATCAATCAATCCACTCACTCACTCACTCACTCACTCACTCACTCACTCACTCACTCACTCACTCACTCACTCAACCAACCAACCAACCAACCCAAACCAAAAAACCAACCAACCAACCAACCAACCAACCAATCAATCAATCCACTCACCCACCCACCCGCCAACCACCAACAAACCAACCAACCAACCAACCAACTTTCATCCAACCGACCGACCTACTAATCAATCAATCAATCAATCAATCAATCAATCAATCAATCAATCAATCAATCAATCAAGCAATCAATCAATCAATCCACTCACTCACTCACTCAACCAACCAACCAACCAACCAACTAACGGAACAACCAATAGGGTAATTAAATGTCTTCTTTTTTTGGTGCCAAAATAAATAATAAATAGAAAACCCAATGTCAAAATAAATTGAGCAAAAACACATACAACATAAAAAAACTACTTTCACCCAATATTCAGTTCACTGTGCATCTTCAAGATAAAGAATAAAGAAACCTGTTTTGCTGCCCAGTAGTATGATGAAGCACATTTGGCTTCAGGATCAGTATAAATAAACTCCATACAGGCAGCAAAACAGGAACACAATGTCTAGACCTAAAACTAAACCGATAAAAACCTTTTTATCAGCATCGGAATGGATTTGTTTCAGTATAAGCTGTACCTAATAGCTGCCTTCTACATGATTGAACTCTTGTGCTAAAGGCTAACCGGAGCCTTTTGCCAAAGCCTGCCATCTTTAGGTGCTAAATTAGATGTGGAAAGGTTCTAATTATGAAATGTAAATAGCAACATTAGTCTCTGCACATGTTGACACTGATATAGGCTTACTTTCATGTAAGCAAGTAGAGGCTCCACTCTTCCTTCCATTTCTGTATCTAAATGAAGACAAAACCCACAATATATAAGACACAGCTCTGGTGAACCTCCTTCTGCTGTTTGTGGGCGAGATAAGAAATGCCACTAGAAGAGCTGAAAATACTCATCAGAAATCTAATAGAACAGGAAGGCAATCATAATGCACTGACATGTCAGCTCAATAGAGCGATGCAGAGAACGAGAGAGAGAGAGAGAGAGAGCAAGGGAAGAAGGGGAAGAGAAATGTTTTGACAAAAATCTGAAAAAATGAGCCACTCAACTGGTTTGGAACCATTTTAAATAACGACAAAAGTTCAGATGTCACAGCAAAGCCACTTTCATTTAAACAGATATGATTTTGTCCATCCGGTACACACTTACTTTGCAAGACATTGCAGACATTTCTGTGTATTTTTGTTGGGTTCTGATATGTTTAGTTGAATTGCTTTCAACTAGCTTTCAACTAAAGCTTTAATTAGCATGCATTAAGCTTTAATTATTAGCATTAAATAACTGTTAAATGGTTAGCACAACACGACTTTCAGAAATGTGGCACCTTGAGATGAAGTCTGATAAACAATCAAACTAACTTTTTCTTCATCACACACATAAATGTAGTTGTAAAAAAGTTTAATTTGCAATAATGCATTCATAACACAAGTACAAGTACAAGTTCTCTGTTCAGAAAGTAGAGCAAAAAATATAGATTTAAGACCACAATGATACATTTATAGCATATTATAAGAGTTCGCCCTTAGCTGATGATTGATTATGGAGCTTGTTTGGCATGCTCGTCCCATGTCCCGGGAGAGAGCCCTGAACTTGTGAGATCCTCGAGCCCAGGGCTCCCTCCCTTTGCAGGGTGAGAGGGGAGTCCGAGTTCAGGTAGGTCTCGAGAACTCCTCTGCTTGATAATGTTGGAAGTAGATTAATGCTATGAAGTGTCTACTGTCAATTTAGATTTAGCAATTTACTCATGTTACATGCTTTTGGTCTGTGGGAGGAAACAGGAGAGCCCGGGGAAAACCCATGCAAACACGAGGAGAACATGCGAACTCCGCACAGAAACGCTGACCTGGCCAGGGAGTGTCCGAGCCGGTGACATTCTTGCTGTGCGGCCATGTTGCTAACAACTAGGCCTTCGTGCTGCCCTGACAAGGAAATGGGAGGAGTAGGGGTGGAAGGGGGAATTCTTCAAGACGAAGATGACTGAAGTAAGATACTGTGGTTATTTATAGTGGTTAAGGAGTCGTCTTGGTAAATTGGTAATTGGTAAATCAGTGTTAGCTAATGTGGACCAGGTGCTATCAATCATAAGCACGTGCTCCTCTCGAAATTAGTTTATAAATAAACTTCACAAAACGGGGAAAATAAGTATTAAACACATCATGTTTTTTTCATGGTAATTTGTTTTTCATTTCTTTAAGAAGCTGTTGACATTGAATTGATCCACATTTTGGTAAAATCCCAAACATTACAAACAAATAAAACAAAACAAACAAAAAAACTGATAAATGAGTTATGTGAAATAATAGTAGAATGACAAAAGGTGTACATACTGAACTGAAACATTATATAAAAGGATTTTAGTTTTTTTGTCAAGGCAGCTTCCAATATGGAGAATGAATTTACATAAATTGCTCACACTGTAAACAAATTCCTGTAAAATTCGCAGTAAATTAGTGGCAGCAAATGGCAAGTAACTTACTGTAAATCTAATTACAGCATAAATACTGTATTAACACTTACAGTGCCATTTATCTTGCTGTATATGTATTTACAGTATTACATTTCTTAACTGTAAAATATACAGTGATCTTCAGTTATCTTATCTGTAATGTATTTTCATACAATATATCTTTGTAATTCATTGCTAGTTTATTCAATCAGTACAAAAAAAAAAAAAAACTCTATTTTCCGCTAAAACCACTGATTTGCTATTGTGTTCACTTGCTCAACAGAAATGATTGTGATTGTCCATGACAGTCACCGCTGTTTACCAAGTGCAAACACAGATACACGGACACTGGAACATTTCAAAGTCGTGATAATCAGTCGATGGGGTATATAGCAGAAACTTCAGGCAGAAAAAAAAAAATCCCTTTCTGTGATTGTCACGTTTCACGTTCATTTGTTTTACTGTATTTTGATTTACAGTAAATTAAAAATACTGTATTTAATGGTCCCAAGAGAATATTTCCCACAATGCAACTTTAAAATGCAGTATCATACTGTATAACTGCTCTACAGTAAAACACAATTCATTTTACAGCTAATACTGTGCAATTTACAGAAATTGTTAACAGCGTAGGTGTGAGTTTTTCACAGACATCAACAAAGTGTACATATCTTGATGGTTCTGTGGGTCTCGTCTATAAAATCTTTTCTTACATGTATATTTTATATTGGATTTAAGTTAGGTGACTGGCTGGGCCATTCAACAACTTGATTTTCTTTCACTGAAAGCATTTGAGATTGTACTTGCTGTGTTTTAGATCATTGTCTTTCTGAAATGTCCACACTGGTTTCATCTTCATCCTGATAGTGTAGATGTTGGACTGAAGCAGCTAATATTCATTTACAATGACGAAGGGCAGAGGATTGCTAAAGAACTAATGAGAGATTTCAGCTGCTGTCTGGGCTTTCACTGCCATTTTTACAGCTCCCTTTCTTCATGTGTTCAATACCACAAAATTTACAAAAGTATACAAAAATTTGGTATTTTTAAAGTGTTAAAAATGTGTGTAAGTGTTAAAATGGGGTGTTAAGATAAACTAGCCGCGTATTTTTAAATTAGGAACATACTGTATCTAGTTTGGGTCAGTTTTGAAAACCAGTACTCAATATATAAATGACAGCCAGTTTAATGTATAGCATGACGTACAATTGAATTGACAAATGTTGCTGTTTGGTTCAAAACAAGCAGGCTTCTTCCGAATTCTCCCCTCTTCCCTTTTTTACTTCATAACTGACAACACCAATAAGCAGGACTGCATGATGACAACTTAATAAGCAGACAGGAAGTGTGAATGTTGTCTGAGTGTGTGTAAAGAGAAGAGGATTTTTTTTGCATGCTAGTTTAGGCTCGTGTTTTTGAGGAACAGGTTGTGACAGTTTGGCACACACGGTAAGAAAATAATGAATTCCAAATATTTCTCTCTGTTTGCCTCAGTGATACTGTGAGATGACGGGTCACTTCTCTAATAAGAAACCTGTGACTCAGGCCTGTGTAACAAGACGTTCCCCTCAATCATTTTCAAGTGCCTCTGCTTCCTGGAAGAGAAGACGCGAGGGCTTTATGCCCCTTGTTTGAGAGGTAACTTTCCAAAACTCACACTCTGAACTCACACTGTGTACTAACAGCATTCCCAAAAAAAGGCCAGAAAGTCCCAAGAATTCAGCTCTTGAAGGAATCATAACCTGCAATTATCCGTTAGCACATGTATATTTAAAGGTTTGAAGTCAGTAATATGTTTTAAAAGATATATATATATATATATATATATATATATATATATATATATATATATATATATATATATATATATATATATATATATATATATATATATATATATATATATATATATATATATATATATTTTTTTTTTTTTTTTTTAGCAATAATGCATTTGTTTGATTAAAAATCAAAAGTATATAATTACACATTTTCACAATTCATTAATTTTTTTGAGCACCAATTAGCAAATTCTTACCAATATCAAACTTTTGAATGGTAGTTTACACACTTCAAATGTTTTTCTCTTCCAGGAAAAACAAACAAATGACTCATACTGCACAGATGTTTGCTCAATCAGATGCTGGAAATCAGTGTATGTCTCAGAATTCATATAATTAGTTTAAATAATGAGTTATACATATGTTTCCTAATAAATATGTTATGGGGATAGTATTTTGGGCATTCACATGACAGTAAAAACATTTGTCAAGATTTTTCTATTCTCAGCATTCTCAATAATGATAACTAACCAGCTTACTTTAGTTTATTCTTTTCATTAAAACAGTCAAATACTTACAATTAGCTAGCTAGTAATAAATCTTAGCATTCAATTTTATATTCAGGTAATTTTCATAACATTACATTTCAATTTGAATGACCTTTTATGCAGCACACACAATATATTGTAAAACAGATATTTTGAAAAATGTCTCTGAAAAACAATTCCCTTTTTTTATAAACTCAACTTAAATCTTAATTCGATTTTAAAGGAGGCCTATTATGCAAACAAATCACTTTTATAAGGGTGATTTTTTAAAAGTTGTATATATAACCAGGCTCTAATAGTCAAAATTAATTAATTCTGTTTTTTATACAAATTGCAGAAATACTTTGATTCACATTCTCCCTTTGTAGGTCTCTTCCTCATTAGCATAAACAGTCCTTAAGCCTCCCTTTTCACTGCGCACAACAAGCAACAGACTGGAAGTCATTCATTTCCAATAAAGAGTAGTCCGGGAGCTGCGTGGAGTTCCAATCACTTATTTATGCGGAAGATTTGGATCCGAATTGAGCTGCGGATCCGTTAAAATATTTGAACTCCGGTGACTTGACCGTATGCGACCGGCTGACTGAACGTGATGTATTCTAGTGTTGTCAAAGCAGGTCCATGTGCGCGAGATGAGACATACTAGCATTTTTTCTTTATTTTTTGAATCGGAAAAAGCCTATATATTAAAAATAATAATAATAATAATAATTTTATGTTGTCTCCACATTCCCTCCAATATATATTTTTTGCGGTCTATGGGTTTCTACTATTCATTAATTTATTCATTCATTCTTTCATTTATTCATTCCTTCAACTCTTAGCTCTTGCTCATAGCTCTTGCTTTTGCACTACTTTAATTCGGACACTGCGAAAACAGCTTCTCTCCCATGGTGCACGTCAGAATGGAAAATTCTGTGCAACTGCCATGAGGGGGCCTGTTCCGACAGTCGTGTAAAATTGTTGTGTGCAGTGGAAAGGCGGCTTTAGTGTGAAGCAGCCTTCACCATTAGAGTTTACTCACCAAAATTAAAAAAAAAGGCTGGCAGCATAATCTTATTTTAATTTAAAGGGACAGTTGCCAAAAGGGTACAATTTAGATCAAAGCCTAAAATAGTCAGTTTCAAAGTCTTATAAAAATATGTGTGGTGTAATTTGAGCTGAAACTTTACATACACACTCAGTCTATTGTAAAAAAGGGAATAATATGTTTAATTTAAAGGGCACCTATTTTACCCCCTTTTCAAGATTTAAGATAAGTCTTTTGTGTCTCCAGAGTTTCTGTAAATTTTCAGCTCAAAACACCCATCAGCTTATTTATTAAACCTTTCCGAATATAGGAGTTTTCTGCTCTGAACACATTGTAGCTGTTTTTGTTGCCTGTGCCTTTAATGCTAGTTCTCCCCGCCCACCTTTTCCACGTGCCTGTCAGAGTATGCCTCAATATCCGCCTCGGCTGTGTCAGTGACAGACATGAAGAAAGCAGATCTCACATAATGTTAGTGAGAAATACTACAGTAAGAACTTTCCCAATGGTTATTTGATGTATTTGCTGTGTTGTTAAATCGTCGATGAGAATGATGAGTCACACACATTGTCTTTACAAAGTTTCAGCACACACAAACAGTGCATGTATTTAACTTTGTACTGTTTTTGCATGCAAATGTGACAAGATACACGTAAATATCCACTGCTGTATCGATGTCTGTTTTTTTAATGTACAAAATAAACCTGATTTAATGTCCACAAACCGGGATTGAAGCTTCGTCTTTTATAATTGTACTGACATGGGGCTGTGGTGATAAAGTAAAGACGATGATGATTGATGATCACAGAGAGCTGAACAGATCTTTTAAACCAGGTTGCTTTGCGCACATACTGTCTTGTTGATACATTGTAAAAAAAAAATCCTGATTGCCTTAAATCTTTAGTCAAATAAGTTCATTAAACTTATCTTAAACTGACCTAAAACAGCTCGTGTAACTTATAAAAGTCAGAACATGATAAACTTAAGCATTGAGGATTAACTTAAATATGATTAAATAAGTAACAATGACATAAAAACATATGTTGTCACAACTAATTGATCGTCTAATGTATTACAGTGTATGATTATCCGCGAAACTACAGAAACATGCTAATATACAGCTGTCAATCAATTCGGTGAACAGGGAAAACGCACTCCTACATCACATTGCTGTGGGCCTCAAAACGAGAGGGATTTGGATCTTATTTTAACATCAGGAAATTTAGAAAATAGACTTTTTGTCTTTATATTACTCCAATATGACTGTGGACACACTATAACTACACACAGTTCTCTCCAAACAGCTTACAAAAGATGATTTTCATCATAGGTGCTCTTTAAATTGAAATAAAGTTACATGCATTCACACATGAGAATCGAAACAATATTACTTTACCCTTTCAACACACAATAAGCTAACGCTAAACACTTGTGGTGACCACGGTGTCGCGACTGCCATTACTCTGAACCAGTTCATCCCAGCGTGATCTCAGAGAGCCACTTTTCTCTCATCGATCTGAGTGTCCAACTGTGAAGAATAACTGCAACAAACACCTCAAACGCAGCAACACAGAGAGAAGTTACTCCTCCACCACCATGCCAATCACCATCACCCACTCAAACAACTTGATAGGTCAGGAGAAGTGAGTCATCAGCATAAATGGTGGCTTATACAATCATGCGCTTTTCATTTGACCGAAAAAAGACAAGGCAGTATTTAAATGAGAGCATGGACACATACTCGCACGTGGTTAATGGCTATTCTGTGGAATATTTCGGTGTAATATGCCATAACACTTATTCCAAATGAGCTAATTTGTTGGTCTGGTGAGCACACAAATCCCGTTAAGGTGTAATTTAAAGAGTGGTCAGACTGCGCGAGCTCAAAGGTGAAGAATTGTGGGTATTGACGCACTTTCGGCAAGCTGAAATATTGAACAGCAGAAAACTGCTGGAGCCCTAGAGAGAACCATAGAGATAGCTGAACTCTCCGTGAGCTGCTAAATGTCGAATTAAACAGTCAATCAATTTCAGGGTGAATAAGAGAGAGGGAAAAGCGAGCGAGAGAAAGAGTAAGAATGGGGTGAGACGCATCGACATGAGTCAGGCTGGGAATAAATGAGGTCTCGGCTCATAATAAACCCATATTTGTAATAAACAGATGCTGTGGAGGCATAAAATTGTCTTTTTAAATGGAGAGGGATTTGGCTGATGACGCACCATTACACACGGTGTTAACGCCCGACAAGGCCAGGAAGGGCCAGATAGATAGATGAATAGAAAGATGGCGCGCTTGTTCTCCATCACACTTTCCTGCACCCGCTCACTTCAGGTCTCTTTGCTGTGGAATGAACGCTGGAGATATTTTGTAGCTAGAGAAGCTAATTTTATTCATAGACTGAAAGACGGATAAAAGAGAATGAACTGGAGAGCGAGAAGAGAAAGACAAGTCGAGAGGAAGAGACAGGCTGCCAGAGAAAAAGCAATGGATAAAAGATGTATTGAGATTCAGCTGTGTAAAGCCAACCGCCGCAGAAACAGAACAGCTACAGCCTGAAGCCAGTAATGCTACGCTAGTTACACTAATGCTAACAACAAATCATGGTGTTTGAAGTGTTTACTGAGAGAAATCTTTTGTTGAAATGCAAACAATTGAAAGAATCAAATACAATAAATAAACACAAATGTTTCCCAGTACTGGATTGCGGCTGGAAGGGTAATACATATGCTGGAGTAGTTGGCGGTTCATTCTGCTTAGGCGACCTCTGATAAATGAGACTAATCTATAGGAAAATGAATGGATGAATACAGATGCTTCTCTTTGCGAGGGTGCATCTTAAAATATAAAAGCAGATCTTTTACATGCATAACAGGATTTTTTTTTCATATATTATACAACTTTTCATGTGAAATTCTTTACAACAATTTACTTATTCAAAATAATGTAATAATGTCATCATAATCATAATAATGATACTTTTTTAAATATTTTAAAATGTCAGAAATGTTTTCACCAGGTCATAGTAATCGTATATATTTGTAATCTAGTTGTCAACCCAGGCTCATTCTAAAAACGTACCTCCATATACATTTCTAGAGAAAGCCAAATATGTCCAAGAAGCTAAGTTTTTTTTGCAGTTTTTGTGAATCCGCCAGAGGCTGCTGTGTACGCTTTTAGAGATCTTAAATTTCTCTTGCGAGTGCCATTTGCAGCTGCTGTTCTCACATAAATCCACCTTAGGTCACTGTTGACTGACTGTTTGACTGACTGACCAACAGACTGACCCACCCTCCTCCTTTCCTAAACCCAACCAAAAGTATTTTCAAAAGCACTAATTGACCTGCCCACCCACTTACCTAAACCGCAGTGTTTCGCAAAGCAATTGCCTGATTTTTACCAAGTTTTTAGATTTTACCACATTCTTACCCTGTAATTTTATTTTTTATTTTTTGGATCCTGTTTTTGTCCCACTTTCTGGAACTGTTCTTTGCCGGACTCTAACCCTGTCATCGTGGTCAACTCCTCTCTTCTATCTCAAGTGCATTGAGGTACGTGATGAGCTAACTGTGACAGTGTGAAAGCTGTCCATGTGAAGGTAAGTGATCAGCTGTAAGCACAAAAACGAAGGCATCAAACAGGTACATGGCATTCGTTTTAAAAATGATATGCAGCCATGCCTTCCTCTGGCTACATAATTTGCGAGCTACATTTTCAGAATGATCCAATGCTGCTAGTCGCAGCTGATCCCAATTATTATTTGTTAGTTAAGATAATAGTTAGATAAGCTATAGTTTCTTGCAAAGATATTTCCTGTTTTTTTCCAAAAATTCCTGCAGTCTTGCAGTGTCTCATATGACATCCATGTAGTTACAAACTATCAGCTGTACAACCCTGCCTGAAATTCCCCCACCTTCTCACGGGGGCTCAGTGTTTACCACTGTCGCCTCACAGCAAGAAGGTTACTGGTTTGAGTCCCGACTGGGTCAGTTGGCGTTTCTGTGTGGAGTTTGCTTGTTCTCTCTTTGTTCAATTGGGTTTCATCCGGGTGCTCTGGTTTCCTCCACAGTCCAAAGACATACGGTCATAAGGGAATTGAATAAACTACATTGGTTGTAGTGTATGTTAGTGTGTGCAAGAGTGTGTGGGTGTTTCCCAGAGTTGGGTTGCAGCTGGAAGGGCCTCCGCTGTGTAAAACATATGCTGGATAAGTTGGCGGTTCATTCTGCTGTGGCAACCTCTGATTAATAAAGGGACTAAGCTGAAAAGAAAATGAATTAATGAATGCTTGAATAAATGAATAAATGAACACTGGCCGTAGTGTATGTGTGTGAATGAGTATGTATGAATGTTTGCCACAGCTGGGTTGCAGCTGGAAGGGCATACGCTGTGTAAAACATATGCTGAATAAGTTGACGATTCATTTCACTGTAGTGACCCCTGATGAATAAAGAGACTAAGCCAAAGGAAAATATAGAAAAATATGTAGCTTGAACAAGCAGCAAAAATCTTTTTTTGAGTGTATACAAAGTCAACATTTACCGATAGTGCTATACTTGTGGAAACATTTTGTCCTCACAACGTAAGGATTACAAAGCACACATACACATCGCAATTAAGAACGATGCAGAAACGCACATAAAAGACGGGTGGAATAATAATGTGAATGTGATGATTGGAGAATAAAGGAGCACCTGTAGATGCAGAGTGGAATTATCCTGCTCCTTTTCTCTGTTGTGTCTCTTTGAGAAAGTAGCAGAAATCCGTGCTGTGGGACTAGAAGAAGAGGAGGAGGGAGTAAAGACCTGTGGTCTACAAACACACACTCCTTACGCTGATAACCACTTTCTCAAGGTCACCTTGTCCTCCAACATCGCTGTGGAGTTGGAGAGGACTGAGAACCTCACCTGTGCAGAACAAATGCGTAATTGAGGCAACGCAGTGATTAGCCTGAGTGGCGTTTGTTGAGAAAAGCACATCTGCACCTGTGCATGGACTCAGTGGGCCTTTGCTGGCAGATGATAAGAAAATAGCGGCTGTAAATATTTCCCACAAACCCCCTTTGGCCGAGCACAAAATGTCTGAAATCTCCCTATCTCCCTTCCCTCATTTTCACTTTCCTCAAGGCTGCAAAACTATCCAAAACCTGTAAAAACCAGCATAATAGAACACTTATACACACACACACACACACACACACACACACACACACACATGCATATACTTCACAAACCCAACAAAGTGATAAAACAAAGAAAGAGAAAGTGATAAAACAAAGTTTTAAAATATGGCGACAAGCTGACAAAATATTTGGGCAAGGCTTATACTTATTAATTGATCATGTTTGTAGCATTTGTACTTGTTATTATTTGAAACACTCACAGTTTGAGTAACATTTAAAAAGATATTCATGCTCAGACTGACTGTTTCACTTCATAAGACCTCAATGTATCAATAATATCCAGCTCCAGACCCACTCCTGTTTCAGCACATTCAAACCAGCACACATGATCTAGGCAGGAGCTTATCATATGTGGTTACGACAGATGTTAATGTGATTTAACGTCTTCTCTGACCTCGTCATCAATATATATATATATATATATATATATATATATATATATATATATATATATATATATATATATATATATATATATATATATATATATATTGCTAATAAATGGTGTACACAATAGGCAATAGTGTAAACTATTTTACAAATATGGCGATCGAGAACGCCAATTTAATAGAACGAATTCAATTTAATAGACTGAACAATTTTCCATTAGTAATCATAGAAGATCAGTTAATATTTATCTGACAGAGTCAGTGTAGCTATTTGTTTGCTGGCTTTGCTGAAACATTTGCCAGATATATATAAACAATCTAAATAGGATTGGTTTTATTTATATAATGGATTAATTATAGAGAAGAAAATAACAGCAAGTTAATACATATAGGCTTACATCTTTATATGTAACACAAATCTTTTTACATTTAATAAATGTATAACACTACATTACTACGTTTTACTCCAGTGATTGAATACCATTTATTTGCTTAATTTTCTAATTACTTTTTTATTCATGTTTTTCCACATTAAATACTTTAGTAATTTATAGTAAGTAATATATTGTTTTTAAACCATACAGTACTGGTAATTATTAAAACCGAATTAGTCTATTACACTTAATCCTACAATTAAACAGTCTATTATGTTTTCTTTGTGTATGTGCAAATAAAGTCATAAGTGTTTTAACTAATATTTTATTAACATAAACTGAGTATCAAAAGTGAAATGTGTGTGGGTCTGTGGATGTGCAACTGGATATATCTCCAATGTATTGACAGAGGTAATGGGATTTCCTTAGTTTTGCCCATTGACTTAGATTTTATGAACCATAATGGACCAAAGTTTTAGATGAAAATCTTCTATAATTTTATTTTAAGTTTTTGCAAAAATTTAATTGCAAAATTTAATTTAATTTAATTTATCATTACATTTAATTTATTTAATGTAATGCCAAGGCAATATTAAACATATTTTTATATAAAAATAAAATACAAAACTATGTATTATGTTAAAGGGATAGTTCACCCCAAAAATGAACAATTACTTACTATTTACTTGCCTGAAGTGTTATAAATTTTAATGAGTCTTTAATAACTGTGGAAACACATCATCATCGAGTCTATGAAAAGTGTTTATCTTAATATACAAGTAGTAATGTATCATATTATCATTATGGCATTTTTAATTTCTTTATCCACATAGTATTGTTGCTGCAGAACTAATGATGTACCATGGGTGGTAATCTGGAACGCTCACAGATTAAAAAAAAACTAAACTTTATTCATGATTCACTGCTTTCATTGTAACAATTGCCTTTATAGATTTAGAAGACTTGTCAAATAAAACTATGCAAGTTGTTCCCTTTGTTTACACCATATTATACCGCTCAGTATTGTGTGCTTAAGTCACATCTTCTATATGAGAACATATAGAGAACATATAAAACAAAATATAAAAATATTTAAGTTCAACCCAAAAATGAAAAATTACTTTCCTTTTAGCGTGTTGGAAAAAAAAATCATAGTCACTTAAAATTGTGAAGTAGATGTTTACTTAAATCATTTGTGTTGAAAGTACATTTATAATTTTCACTGGCTTTAAGTGAAATTGGCCAAGGGATTCTAGATCCCAGAATGCATTGAAATGAGAATGTTGTGTTAGGAATCCGTAATTTAATTTAAGTTATATGTTTGGCATTTATATATACATACAGTACCAACCTAGGCTCATTCTGATTACGTACTGTATACCCCTATATACATTTCTGGAGAGCAATATATATCTCAGGAGGTATGTTTTTTTTTTTTTTTTTTTTGCAGTTTTTGTTTTCACAAATCCACAAGAGGCCGTTGTGTATGCTTTTTTAGATCTAAAAATTTCTCTTACGAGTGCCATTCGCATCTGCTGTTCTCAGGTTAACCCACCAGAGGCCATTGTTGACTGACTGACTGACTGACTGACCAACTGAGCGATCTCCCCCACACTCCCCCTGACCTACACCCAACCAATAGTGTTTTAAAAAGCACCGACTGACCCGCCCACTCCTTTCCTAATCCCAAAAACAGAGTTTTAAAAAGCAATCCAGAAAAAGAAAAGCCTTTACGGCAGCCTGATTTTTACCATATTATTAGATTTTACCACATTTTTACCCTGTTATTTAATTGCTTATTTTATTTTTTGTCTTCTGTTTTTGTCTTGTTTTTGTCGTACCTGCTTCCTGGAACTGTTCTTTACCAGACTCGAACCCCACTGTCGTGGTCATCACCCGCCTGCGTCTGAAGTACGCCGAAGTACAGTACATGTTGAGCTACCGGGCAAACTGATAACAGCAGCCAAGCTGTCCACATGGAGGTAAGCAGTCAGCTGGTCAGCGAGAAAAGAATGAGATCAAACGCTCCGTAGCCTTTGTTTTAAAGATGAAATGCAGCTATACGTACGTGCAATCTCCAGAAACGTATATAGTGCTACGTTTTTCAGAATGAGCCTATATTGATACATACAGTTGAAGGCAATCTAGTGACGCCTGTGAAGTTGTAATTATTTTTCAAATAATTCCCAAGGGATGTTTACCAAAGTAAAGACATTTTTACAGTATTTTTTCTTACATTTTTTTTTTCAATTGGTGAAAGTCTATTCCTTTTGCCTTATTTCTTTTATTTGTTAAAAATGCTTTTATTGTCAATATTACTAGCTGCCCTAAGTAATATTTTTTTCATCAGCAAATGGAATTTTTGGTGACAAATCTTATTCTAACTCACATTTCAACAAAAATTCAACAAAAACTCAACAAAACACGCACATTTTCAACCCTTTCATTATATTAGTAACTTGTGTTGCCCCATTGACTTCTATTTTAATGACATTCTTTGATTGCAAAGCCATGACACTTTATAATTATGCATTTTTTGGTTGTTGCTGGTTTTCCCTGTTGAGAAGAGATACAGTTTTGCACTTGACTTTAATTAGATTAAATGCAACACACAAGCTGAAAAAAGTCATTTATCGACATTATCTTTTCAATAGATTTTCCAAAACAAACTATTTTGGTAGACAAACAAAAGCTCATACGGGAGCAGTTTGAAACACAGATTTAATTTCTACAGAACACTATTGGCTTCAGAAAAAAATCACTGTTGTCTAATGACATGGTATTTAGTCTAACTTGCTTAACTTAATTAACCAAGTTAAGCCTTTGTTCATACTTTATTTTGATGATCCGTTTGTTGAATTTAAGTTACATTACTTCTACATGCCAACTATTTCTCATTAGATTATAAGTAGACTGTTAGATTGGGGTTAGGGTTGGGATTAGGGTTAATGCAAGTTGATATGTACAAAGTTTCTTATAGCCAGTTAAATGTTTGTTGAAGGAGCAGTATCAGCAGATATCAAGCAGACAGTCTACTAATACTCAACTGGATCATCAAAATAAAGTGTTACCAAGCCTTTAAATTGCACTTTATAATAGCTGTATACTTGTATCTTGCAAAATAACTAGTAAACTTTTATGTGCTGCCATCATGACAAAGGAAATGTATTATTAGAAATGATAGTTATGAAACTATTGGGTTTAAAAAAGTTTGGAGTTTTAACAATTTGGCATTCAACTGAACATTCTAAAACAGTAGCAATATTTATTCTTCTAAATATTATTTTAAAAGCAATATTGGCATATAAAAATGGCCAAACTTTTTACACGAATTTTGACTAAATGAATGAATAATTGAATAATTAAAAGAATAAATGAACTAAGACAAAGAAATTCTGAAATCATTCAGCCCTTTCTTATTTACAAAACTAGTGGCATATGAAGGTTCTAAACAGGTGCATTAACAGACATTCATTCAAATTAATATTTTAATTTCCACAATTAGTTTGCACCAAACATTAATTTTAGTAGTCAAAGAATAATTTCTTTTGTTCAGAAAATGCTAAACTGAAACACGACAGTAGTGTTTTAATCTACATGCTGTAATTGGCAATTAAATTTGCGAGTAACTGAGTGATTGATATTTTCTGTCAAGACCGGGACCGGATATACTGACAGCTTGTGGAGATAAACTATTCAACCATTGACTGGCAGACAAACTAGAGACATTTCCTCCTGGTTCAGCTACATTGCACCAAGCTCTAAATCAAAACAGACGCCATCCGTATCAGCCGGATTTCACAACCCTTTGCTATCGCCACCTCTTGATGTGTTTCTTATTACACTGTTTCCCAAATGTGAAACTTTTCAGTGGGATCTGGAGCTTGTGGTGTTAATAATTAAGCCATTGCACTGTCATGAAATGTGGTCGAGTGACTTGATTTATACTCTTTGTTGCAGTCAATACAGAATATCCAAACATTCCACCTCCACTGCATGGTTAAAAACACACATGGATGTCCTCAAAGGTGCCGCATGACCAATCTCTGAACTATCTTCATAAGAATGTAATTGTGGGAAACGCTGAGCTGGTGCAGCATGAGAGCAGAACTGCGCACATTAAGTATAGAGCAATGCTGAAAAACAGGCAGGTGTGGATGAAAGCTGGCCAAAGGTGACAAGGTAAATTACACAGCTGTGGAATGTTGCACAAAGAAGACCGTGATTTAATGATGAGTGTGGAATAACAACAGATGAAGATATAGAAGTTTAGAAGTTGTGTCATTTCCACCCACAAGGCTGAAAGCAAAACTTTTTTTAAAGTGACAGTATAAAATTAATTACAATAATACAGTATAATACAGACAAAACTAGATTAATACGTGGCTACACTGTAAACACCACTGTTGCCATACTAAAGATATTAGGTTAATATAACTTGACATTACTTCAATCACCAAGTTGTTGTAAAAGCGCTATAAAATAAAGGTGAATTGAACTATTGATTCGCAGAAATATAAGCTTGAAATAAGAGTGTTAATAATGTTCAGTTTCTTGCACAGATAGATTGAAGACCTCAATATATCGTCAGGAGTTACTGTACATGTATTAATTTTGTTTTGTTTGTGTTTTTACTACTCTAAAAGTACAGGTTGCTGAAGGGTGTCTACAAAGTTCAACAAGTAAAAATAAATAAAATAAAATAAAATAATATATATATATATATATATATATATATATATATATATATATATATATATATATATATATATATATATATATATATATATATATATTATTCCAGGCGCAATCCAGAACTGGTAAACACCCATAACTCTCACATTTACACACACACACACACACACACACACACACACACACACACACACACACACACACACACACACACACACACACACACACACACACACACACACACACACACACAAACACACACACAAACACACACTCATACACTAAGGTCAATTTTGTTCACCTAATTCACCTAGCTCATGTCTTTGGACTGTGAGGGAGATTGGAGCACCTGGAAGAAACCCACGTGAACACAGGGAGAACATAAAAAAACTCCACACAGAAATGCCCAGCCAAATTCGAACCAGGGACCTTCTTGCTGTAAGGCGACAGTACTAACCACTGAGTCACAGTGCCGCCCAAGATTTCAACTTGGATCACTGAATTTAAAGTGCAGATTTCTAACTATTACACCATGGAACCTACAGACAGTATGGTTAAGAATAGGAATTTGTATTAAACTTAAGTGTTATCATAAGGGCTCATTGCAAAGCATTTTTTCCTTTTGACCTGGTTGATACAGATTTTCATTTGTCCTGCCAAAATTCTATCAGGTCCTACCATAAACATTTAAAATACTTATTTTTAGCCACATCTTTTAAGTAATGTGTCAAGACAAGCCAAATAAAATTGTACACATAAAAACAATTTTAAAAACAATTGACCCTTTTTTATGAATTGCCTTGCTATGGAAAAGATGGAGTCAGTCCACGGAACCATATTAGTATTTCCCAAAATCAAAATAAAACTTAATAGTGTATTGCTTCAGTCAATTGGTTTATTTGTTATTTCATAGGAACATGACTAGCATAGGTTTTCCTATCAGACATAGAATTTTGCACACATTTCTTTTGGTACAGTACCTCACTAATCGACTTCACTCATGTTCTGCCAGTGAGATTGTTTATAGTAGAAACTACATTACATTCAAATACATCATGTTTTCGGCACTCTGGTACAGGCTGAGTGAAATTTTCTTTTATATACTACTTTTACTATTTATAATCCCTTCTATGATTGATTAAAGTGAGTGTGGCCCCTGCAGCTCACAAAAAGACAAACTATTTGTTATATTGAGCTCTTGAAAGAAGCATTACTTTGGGTGCACGAGCATTACTTTTTCTCTATTCTATGACAAACAGAACAGAGTGCACCAGTTATATTTCCACGCACTGTAGATTGCTTCCTTTTCAATTTATCTTTATTTCTAAAGCACTTGCAGTGCAGATTGTGTTCAAGCAGCTTAACATTGAAGAAGTTCTACCAAAACTGCTTCAGTCCAGTTGTTCAGTACAGTGTTGAAGTTCAGTTTAGTTCAGTGTATAATAAATGTCTCTGCTGAAATCTCCTTCCCCGAGAGGACAACAGATCTGCATGCAAGGAATCGAGAACCTGCAAGCTCTTTTTAACCACTTGCACTGCACATTCCATCACTGTGATTTAATCTGCTACCTCAGTCCTCTCTGATAACGTAATAACTACTGTAGGGGAAATTAAAACTCCATCTATCAGTCTAATGATTGAAAAACGTCATTGGGTCTATCAGACTCAATAATTGTGGTAACCTGACCAGCAAATTTTAGACACTGTATTGAACTGGACCTCAAGACTTTTTAACACTTTTTAAGGTCTTAAAATAATTTTAAGACTTTTTAAAGACCAATGGCCACCCCAAGCTGTTGTATTTTATGAGTCATCAAGGGCCAACGCTTCATCTAAAAATCTTCTTTAATGAATTAGGAAAGTGATCTTGAATGGTCCAATGTTGAAGAATTTACCAGCATTTTACTTAAATCCCCTTAAATTTGAATTCTGTGTTTCTTGAGTGCATTTCTAACTTAATGTCCATTAAATCAACTAAATTAATCATATTTTTTTTTATCCAAGGTGATTAAACAGTAGCATACAATCTGAGTATAGAAAAGCTTGTACTACATTACACTGAAATTGGAGTTGGATTTACTAAAATGTTTTAAGTTAAGTGGTTGTGAACTATTTGTAATGCTCAGCATATTTGAGTACACCCCACACGCTTCCAGACTATGGCCAAACATGGGCCAGAGCTGGCTCAGTTCAGGTCGAGTTATGGGTTATTAACTTGGCTGAGACTAGGCCCAGATATGGCCCATGTTTTGCCTTTGTATGAAAACCAGACTTGGTCCAGTCATGTACAGTAATTCATTGCGGCAGGCGGGCCCACCAAAAGCTGGTTGTGTGGGCCAGAACTGGGTCAAAGAAATGTTGCTATGTGGGAGTCTTAGCAGAAAACCTCAGACTTCCCTCTTCCCCACGTCCTTCCCCAAGGACTTCAAGAACTTGTCCTTTCGGTCATGACCCAAAGCTCATGTAGACCATAGGTGAGAGTAGGAATGTAGATTGACAGGTAAATTGAGAGCTTTGCCTTTCGGCTTAGCTTCTTCTTTACAACCACAGACCAGTACATTGCACAGTACTGCTGCCGCTGCACCAGGTTGGAGGAAAGCCCATATCTAAGGTGGAGGAGATCAAGTATCTAGGGGAATGTATCTAAGGATGGAATGTGAGATTGACAGGCGGATTGGTGCAGAGTTTGAACAAACAAATTAAATTTAGTAATGTTCAACATAATTTGTTTGTTTAAATTCAGCTTATATAAATTGTTTGCAACAGTTTGCGATGAACCATTTTTATCAGTGTACCACCTGATTGTCGTTAAAAACTTCTAAGCACATCAAACTACAAGCACAATGATATCACATGCAGCAGGAAGAAAAACACAGTTCTACGACTTAAAGACGATCAAATGATGACAGCATTTTCTCCCCCTCTGGATGATCTCCTTAATGTTAAATGATCTCTTTATTTTTATTTTTCTAAAATAAGGAAACCTTCGCTTCTTTGGATTTCACATTTGTGACTGCAAAAAGTGACTCAACGTAGAGATGGAAGTCAGCTGCCTCTGAACGCAGTCATCATCTCAAGGCATAAAATCAGCCGCTCAAAGCTAATTGTTATTCTGCTTCCACGTATTCTTTGATCACACCATACACGTCTGAGTCTGTGTGGGCCAGAAAGCACTAAGCTATCTTTGACACATGGATCTTTTATAAATCAAAGGACATTTATTATCTCCGTACAAACAACCCGGGGAATTCTCCAGATATGGAGCGCCACAATATCATTATAAAATCCAATCCGCCGGGTGTATCGAATACGTCCCATGATTACTTCCACGCGAAAAGCTCTGCTGACATAATGAACGGGGCATTTGCCGAGCCTGTGATAACGCTCCTGCTCTGTATTGATCTGATCTGGGAACAGTAGATATCTTTAATGCCGCAGTGGAGAGTCCTTTAAATGGCTCACCTCCCATACCTCATTTATCAAATGTAATCTGTTAGTATTCCGCAACATTAATCAAGCTGCTGTCCCACTTTTCCAGTGTATGTGCGTCTATGCACTCTCATGTGTGTGGGAGTCCGGGAGATTGTCGGCTTGTTGATTTTGCGTCTGCTCTTGATTAAGGGTGTTTACGGGGAAAAGTGTGTCTTATAAAGCTTTGCTCCGACCAATATTGATTCTCTACAGGGATTTATTGCCCACCAATCATACAACAGGTGAACACAAAGCCATTTTACAACATCCAGCCCCGCGTGGAAGAACATCCAGATGATGTATTCAGTCTTTAGCCAACACAATGAGATGATGCTGTAAATCTTTGTACATACAGATGTGATTCTGTGGCTTTCTTCCAAAAACCTATAGTGAGTTTCTACACTGGATACTGTGTCTGCCATCTTTAGATACAATTCTGCTCACCGTCAGCTACAGATGAATTGGAAATGATCAAACTCAAAATTATTTCACAAGCAAGGCAGTGAGAGAATAACATTCAGATTTCAAATTACACCTGCTGATTGAATTTTTAGATTGAATTAGATTTAATGCTGATTCTTCTCATGTTTTTGTTGTAATCCTTGATCAAGATGTTCATACATTTTCTGACATGATGGGTTTTCATTCATTCATTCATTCATTCATTCATTCATTCATTCATTCATTCATTTTCCTTCACTTAGTCCCTGATTTATCAGGGGTTGCCACAGCGGAATGAACCGTCAACTATTCTGGAATACGTTTAACACAGAGGATGCCCTTCCAGCTTCAATCCCAGTACTGGGGAACACCCATTTACACACAAATGCATACACTATGGCCAATTTAGTTTATTCAATTCACCTATAGCGCATGTCTTTGGAGTGGGGGGAAACCGGAGCACCCAGAGGAAACCCACACAAACACAGGGAGAACATGCCAACTGGTCCAGCTGAGACTTGAACCAGCAACCTTCTTGCTGTGAGGAGGCAGTGCTTAGCACTGAGCCACCATTTATTTAGTTTCTATTGATGTATGGATTGTGTTAGAAGAGGACTACGGTGGCTAAGAGAACTTAACGTGCTGCAGTTTAAGAAAACATACGCAATTACAAAAACAGCAGCAAATAAAGAAAAGATCTTGATCTGTTTGACAGTACAGATGCTGCTAATCCTCACAACACATACACATAAAATAAGATAAAATATGCATTTTGTCACAACACAAACAATTTACGAAAACACGTTGCATTTTCTCCCAACACAAAAACATTGGAATACAACAGAAAAGTTTCAAGTGGACCCTAAAACGTGATGAAAGCAGATGTACCGTGACTATTGCTCAGTGAAGTTGTAGGTGATCTTTGAAAAGTGAGTTTTTGTTTGTTTATTTTAACATCCCGATTGTTGTGAGAAAATGCAGTGCGTTTTTGCATATTGTTTGTGTTGTGAAAAAATGCAGCACGTTTTATTAATTTGTTTGCGTAGTGAGAAAATGCAGATAGTTTTTTTAAAAATGTGTTTGTGTTGCACGTGTGCTGTCAAGCAGATGAAGATCTTTTCTTAATTTGCTGCTGTTTTTTGTATTTGCACGTGTTTTCTTAAATTGCAGCACGTTAAGCTCTCTCGGCCACTGTACAGAACAATGAATGGCTGACATACAAATATTTAAAAACCTGGGATCTGAGGGTTCAAAAATTGTAAACATTGTAAAAATCACTTTTAAAGTTGTCCAAATTTAGCTCCACGCAATATATGTTTTTATATGTTTTCAGTAAACATTTTACTAAATGTATTAATACAACATGATCTTTAATTGAAAATAAAGTGGTTTTTGGCATAAAAGTAAAATATAAAATGTTAACCCACAGTCTTTTCAGCTATGGCCACAAAATACCTGTGCAACTTGAGAATGGTTTTGTAGTCCAGGGTGATATTTTATGTGTATCTATTTATTTTGTAACTAAATCAATACAGTTTTTTTTAATGATTAATTAATTTATTTGAAGCTTAATTATCGTCTTGAAATGTACATTGTTTTTCCACAGAGTGCTTCTGGTACCTTTCATATTATTAATATTATTAATTAATTAATTAATTCAATTTTATTTTTTTAGCTTACCAATCATGTTGAATTCATGTTTTAACTGTAGCTGTGTCCTAAATGGCACACTATACACTATGCACTATGTACTTACACACTTAACAGAATAGTATATGTATGTAGCGTCATCCCAAATGGAACCAAATGGTTTTTTCACTAAGCGAAATTTAAAGCGATAGCTCTGCCCCTTGTGCTAAGTAAGCAAAGATGCAGTCATTGAGTGCTTGATGTGTCCATCATTCTACACTTCATTTTACCAGTTAAATAAGTGCATCATCCGAGTTTTCAGTGTAAACACACTACTTACACTATTTATATTACAAAAAGGCATAGAATAGTGCATAAGTATGCGGTGTGGGACCCATCTTTTGTTTTCCATTTTGAATTTCATTCATATTAAAAAAAATACTATGCATGTCAGTGGTTACCATCAACTGTATGGACACCAACATTCTCAAAAGCATCTTTTTTTTTTTCAACAGATAAAACTCATGCTGTTTTATGGATCAAAATAAGGCTGATTAATATAATTAATTAATTAATATGATTAATGAAGCTTTGTGCACCTATGATGCCTTAAAAGTCCCAAGAAGTGCCTTAAAATGTGCATTTTTATACTAAATTGTAATCTCAATTGAAATATGAAGACAGAGTGAGACTTTTGTTTTAAAAAAACAAACAGCCAATAGCATTTGTTTTTTATCACCGCTCAGCCAATGAAAGTGATTGAGCTCAAGTACATCAAATGAAAACAAATGAGAAGAACGGGGCGGGCCATGTCAGATATTAGAGAGCACTTGATTGGTCAAGATTTGATGAGAAACTGAATGAGATAACGTGAAAAAAAAAAGAAAAAAAACATTGATCCATGTAGGTTATAAAAGTGTATAAGCACACATGTAGATCCATTTGTCTTTATATCAGGTTCATACCTTATGAATGCAAATTTCGGAGCACACTAGCTTATAAACATTCTTAAAACTAACATACTGATGTTACATCTAATAAACGTTATTTTAATTTCATGAAACTTTTAAATAACACCTCACTATGTATTAGACCAGAAGTCACACAGTTCATACTGCAAATCAAAGCTGCTAGTAATCTGCCACCGCAATCCATCTGAGCACCAGCAAAAAACAACAACAACAAACCCTTAACGTTCCTCCATTAAAAATCTCATTTAGCTGAGGTCCCTTATCCACCTGATAACACCCAAGACAAAGATATGAATCCCTGTGAGTTCAGTGGCCATCACTCACTCACTCCCTCACCTTTCTTGTCCCCAAAGAAGAGTGTCTGTTGTGCAGGGTTTGACCACTGGAGGGAGGTGTTGTCATTGTGTTCCACACGGCAGGTCAAGTTGGCTGTCCCTCCTTCTGTCACAGTCATGTTCTGGACTAAGGGGACCTGGCCTTGGGCTCCTGGAAGAGACAGACCGACTTAGGTGAGAGACAGTCACAAGCAAAGCAGCATATGGAGCATTCAACCTTTAGCACTTAACTTCAAGCAATGAACAGACAGAATCAAGAAAAAGAATCAAAACACATAAGACGGATCTTGTAATATTAATGTTACATAAAAAGACCAAACAATACAATGCTTTACTGACAGTTATAAATAGAGAATGATGGAAAATCTACAACGCAGTCAGTCAAAGTGACAGATAATGATTATTTGCAGCATAACCTCTGGCTATAATAATGCATTGCTGAAGCCTAGATCTTGTGGTTTGGCAGCTGTAAGAGTTGCTTTAGAAATCAGAGTCAAAGAGGGCTATTCTCATTCAAACATGGGTGAAAAGTACAGAAAAGTTACTTGCATCATTCGATACTAAATCATAATGGAGTCAGAACCACATGAGGAGAGCAGGGAACTGCTGAACTCCTGCCTTCATGACCGGCATAAGGTCTGTGAATAAAGATCCAGGTCTGTTTTTAAAGGCAACTAAATGACAATAAGCAGATGTTGTTGTATGAGCCCTTTTTTCTGGTGATGCTAAAGGAATTGAGGACTCATCAGAAATCAGAAAAAATTTTCGTTTCTTGCCTGCCAAGTCAGCACTGACATGTTAGGTGCTGTTAAAGTGCTTCCATGAGGCTATTTCCTATCTTAAACAGTGTCAAGTATTCATCACTGCTGAAAGGCGAGGTGATTTTCTTTTTCACAGAACTTCCCCGAGTAACAAAAATCGAGCAACAGAATGGAGCCAGTTTTTTTGTAGGCAGAGCTCAGACATGTGGAGTAAAGATTATTATGCGCTATTGAAACATCAAGGATGACACAGAACAGGTGTCAATTATTAAATTAAAACTTTATTATTTTATTCAACGTCTTTAAATTTAAAAACAAAACATACGGGTGATCTAAAGCAATATAACAAAGACCCCTTGCCTATAAGGTGTTTTATAGAATATTGTAAACTGTCCAGTAGCTTTGTCCCCCCAATCCCCTCGCACCCAATATCTGTTTATTATAATGATGGAACTTGTGACCTTGGCTAACAATGGCGTTTGCTCGCACTGGTCCGATAATGGAAAAGTGGTTGTGTGTAAGACAAATTGCAGCACTAACATGTATTTAATGGCATCATCTGTAGCTTGGTTCAAATTTTGAAAAAGCGCATTTCTGCCATGAGTGGCCACTCTAAAGAAGTAAGAACATGTTTTTAAATATAACCTATAATATATACACACACATACACACACACACACACACACACACACACACACACACACACACACACACACACATATATATATATATATATATATATATATATATATATATATATATGTGTGTGTGTGTGTGTGTGTGTGTGTGTGTGTGTGTGTATATATTATTATTAATATTATTATTAATATTATTATTATTATTAAAATGGGTGACGCAGCAGCGCAGTAGGTAGTGCACCTCACAGCAAGAAGGTCACTGGTTCGAGCCTCAGCTGGGTCAATTGGCGTTTCTGTGTGGAGTTTGCATGTTCTCCCTGCGTTCGCATGGGTTTCCTCCGGGTGCTCCGGTTTTCCCCACAGTCCAAAGACATGCTGTACAGGTGAATTGGGTAAGCTAAATTGACCTTAGTGTATATGTGTGAATGAGTGTGTGTGTGTGGATGTTTCCCGGAGATGGGTTGCGGCTGGAAGGGCATCCGCTGAGTAAAAACGTGCTGGATAAGTTGGCCATGGATTAATAAAGGGACTAAGGCAAAAAGAAAATGAACAAATTAATGATTATTAAAATGTAATTTGACAATGGCCAAAATAAATTGATATTACATTCAATTAAATTAAGTGTTATTTTGAAAGGTTAATAATATAATAATTAATTTTAAAGGTATTTTTTTTCTAATATGTCATTTATTATTATTATAAGGATATTATAGTATATAAAAAACTAACCAGAGAACTATTTTATACTTTTTATGTTTACAAATTCTAATAATAATAATGATACTTGTAAACAAAAAATAGGAAATATTAAATGTTTTTTATTCAACAGAAAACTAAAACAACAAACAAAAACCGAAACAAGAGAAAGAAACAAGGAAAAAATAAACAATCGACTACACAAAAACAAATAAACATTAAAATATAATTAAAAATAATGACTAAAAATACAAAATAAATATTTTAACAAAAAATCAAATAATTAAAATAAATCTAAATAAATTAAAGATATAATAAAAAATAAAAAATAGAAAAATAAAATAAAATTAAAAATAAAAAATTAATTAAAATGAAAAAAAAAAATAAGATCAAATAAAACAAAAATAATAAAAATAAAATAATTGTACAAAAATAATCTCAGTGGACTTAAGGGCATTTCATATCTACAAAAATGTCATAAAAATGACATCACAACATTCTTCTTCAAAGTTTTCAGTGTCCAACAGCAGCACATCACTATACCCCAAGCCAAAATAATCTCTACAAAGAACATCCCACAAGCATCTAAAGACAACAGATAAGGGTCACTCATGAGCCACTCTAAGCAGAGAACTGAATAAAGGTTTAGTTCAGTGAGAAATAATTCACAAAGTGACATCCATCACGGCACCCCAGGGTTAGACAGGCAATAACAGATCACCTTGTGCGGGGAAGGGACTCATAGGGGAGCTAATGAAAAACTACACACACACACACACACACACACGCACACACACACACACACACACACACACACACACACACACACACACACACACACACACACGCACATACATATATAGAGAGACAACCCTGGAAAGGACATGATAGATGAATAATCTGTATTTATTTAAAGTGAAGAAGCGATGACTCTCACAGAGCAGAGGTCAACATCTCCAGCGGCACCACTGCCAGACAATGGCACGTCAAAAGAGATGAAAAATGTCATGTGATGTAATAGGTAAAGGACGACGAGAGGATGGAAGAGAACTTCCACGTCCTACCCAGAGTCTGAAGTCAATTTCTGAAGAGAAATCTCTGAAAATAGCAAGCAACACTCGCAGACGTAATGGATTAAAATGCAATGGATGTTATTTAGCGCATGATTAGGACGCGGTTGGCACAGATTGGTGGCTGATGAAAGAAATAAAGATCGACGGGTATCTTGTTCGATTCAACTGCAGATTTTGCATCTTTTTTTATTTGCTGCTAATTGCAGCGTGACACAATTAGACTGATTTTGAGGGCCTGTCCAGATATGGCGTAGCTTTCATAAGAGAAGCTGGAGGACAAGATGAGTGAGTGAGTGAGTGAGAGAGACAGAGCGAGAGAGATAGAGAGTTGCTAAGGGCCTCTCCACAGGCTTCCTGACAGAACAGCACATCGGCCAGCTGTGGTGCTTATTTCTTTTCCGTGCTTCTGGCAATCACATCACACACACACACACACACACACACACACACAGACTGAAGAGGTGTCGATTTGGGATTTATTTAATTTCCGCAGTTGTTTTAGCGAGAGAGAAACAGTTGCAGCTACAGTCATAATTATTGTTAGCAAAGGTATTATTGTGCTGTAATGCAGACACATGGGAGTATAATGCAAATTATGAGACTCAGAAATTAGTAAGTTAATTAAATAATTCATTTATTTTTATTATTATTATTTTTTATTTTAATAGGACAATGGGGAGTATTGACAGAAAATCATGGGGGGTAGAGAATGCAACGAAGCATCAACAAAGGCTGGAAATCAAACTCAGGTTGATGCACTTAACCACTAGGCTAAGTTAACTTATGATAATGTGATGATCATATGATGAATGTACAAAATTTGAGTTATGGGCAATTTGGCCATGATTTACTAAAAAATTCAGTCGGTGATATAGCCAAAAATGCTAGCATATTAGCAGATTATAAAAAAAAGTTTCAAGTTAACAAAATAATTCTTGCCTAGAAACGTCAACAGACGGGGGAAGGAGGAAATATTTGAAAAAGTTTGAAAAAACCTGAGGGATAAGTTTATAAAAGCCAAAAGAGGCCATGACAAAAAGTGGAGACCCAGGTGGTTTTAGTACACAATTACAGAAATATGTTTTTTCACCATTCATTTTAAATTTAAATGAATTTAATAGTTACAAAACTTTAATTGAGGAACAAACTATTTATTTGATAACTGAAAAAGAATAATTGAACAACATTTACAACATACTACCCAATTTTCCTGGACTTTATTGGTGATAATGGTCACGAATGTTGTACTGTTATTGCCTTTTTAGGATCTAAATACAGGACACTAGCCAGACATTAATGTGTGAATTCTGGAGTAGGCTAAAAAAAAAAAATAAATAAAATTTTCAGTATTTTAGTAGGTGTACTAGCTCCAACCCTAATCAAACACACCTGAACAAACTAATCTAGGTCTTGCTAGGTATACTTGAAACACCCATGCAGATGTGTTGAGGCAAATTGGAGCTAAACCCTGCAGGGCACAGGACCTCCAGGAATAAGATTGGTGACCCCTTTGTTTTCATTAATATATAGACAGAACTGTCCGGAATATGAACAAAAGCAAGTGATGCAATAAAGTTTGATTACAGTTTTTTTAATGATTATAAAAGTCTTTAAAATCCCCCAAATAAAAAAAAATTATAAAATTATTAATGATAAAAATAATTTTAAAAAATACATAAACGATATTAATGATATGAAATAGTTTTCTGTTTATTTATCTGATTTTTTGGGTGGTCTCTTTTGAACCCCCTCCTGTCATTTAAACAAATATCTTAATGGCAAGCACAAAACCCTGGTCCGTTTCACGAGGTGCGCAGATACTGAGCGCCAGGCGACAGTATAAATGTGAGGCGACAGCACTACCTACTGCGCCACTGCTTCGCCCTTGTATATATTATATATTTTGTACATATTCTTCTTTTAATTCATCCAATATTAGTCAAAATTCATTGACATTCCACATAAATAAAGCATTTTTTATTACATTCTGCAATTCCATCCACGTTTCCTACGGTACAAAGCAGAAATCACAGGGACCTGTGCTTTTAATAAAAATCAGGCACCCGTGAATTTCTACCATAATATGATGAAATATTAACAATATATGTGTTGCCTGGGAAAAAAGAAAAAAGAAATGTCAGGTCATAATTCACATGGCTAATTTTGAATGGGCATCAGTGCAAAAAGCCTTTCTGGGTCCAGATGATATAGTTACGGCATGCTAACCAGCCAAAACATGACCCCGCGGTTCATCTGTCTGGCTCAGGGGTCATACGAGACAGTAGAGTAGGCCATTTACTGCCTGATTAAGGTCTCCTACAGTCCACAGCATTACAGGCGGAGGAAGAAAAAGACAGAGAAATGGATCTGTATTACTCCAGGTAGGCAGGATACATTATTCATCTGTGTTTTGCATGAAGTATGGCCTGCCAACCCCTGTCTGGAGTTCTCTCTCTCTGCTTCCTTGATCTTCTCCTGCCTCATTTTCTCATCCCCGTCCCTCATCACTCTTCTCTCTATAATCAGGAGAAAGGGTCAAGTTCCATGGGAAATCAGTCATGGGAAACTGCGCCAAAATGCTAGGTGCAAATCTCCTTCTATTTTTACCCCTATGGCTGATAACAAACAATTAAGATTAACGAAATGTGTCAACTTAAGGAATCCCATGAGAGCTCAAAACAGTGTGAATGCAGAAGACGATTTCTGAGGTGTCGCCATTTAAAAACAAACAAAAGCAACAACAGCTAATTAGGAGGCTGGTAATGATCGTTTTAATATAAGAATGCATGTCAGTAACAGTGGGGCTTTACCAGTTATTGAAACTACATAATGCCATGAAATAAACTGTTCAGCAGCTTTAAGAGGAGCTGAGTTTAAAGTCCTCCATGGACAACTCATTGTTTTTCAAAAAGGGCTGTTCTACTCGCACAGCACTTTGGAATATGTTAAGTTTTAGACAGGTTTTACCATTAATGCGGAGAGTATATTTTGAGATGCGCTTCCAGCTATTCAGAACTGCCTCTTATTTAGCATATTTCCTGCTAAGAGAGCTTATGAATAACAAACAACTGCTGAGAGACACCTGAAACTACCCACAATGCCACGATCATCAACTCTGAAGCTGAAAACGTGTTACTATAAAACATACGGTAGAAACAGTCTCCAAAATTGGAGTTGCTTCACCATAATAGGCTTAGCTGGAGAGTTAAACGGTTCAAAAGTTTAACTCTAAGGTAACTCTCAACACAAAACTTTAAGCAAAAAATAAAGCAGCAATGCAGAATGAAAATGAACACAGAAGTTAATCTAAAGGTCAAGCACGCAAAAGCAGATGTTAAATTAAAATTGTATACAACTTTATTACTTCTGCTAACCTTAATGAATGCTAAATTATGAACTATTAATGAAACAATTGTCTTATTATTAAGCAGGTTTGTGGAATCTGTTCCTTTTAGCCTTTATTTTACTTCAAAATGATGATTTAAAACCAATTCAGTTTTCAAATTTAAGAAGTAAAATGCGATGCAGACAGTTAGTGACACTGATTGTAATATCACAAAGAGGCAACAAGAGGCTTCTGACAGGACTCGCAAGCATGACCACATTTCCACAGTTCTTTACTTTCTGGGCTGGCTGCCTGTTAGGTCACGGATTGATTTTAAAAGATTAATTTTTGTTTATAATACTTAAAGGTGCAATTTGTAAGTTAGGCAGTGGTTGAATTAGGTATTGCACTCCTGGATCAAAACAAACAAAAGTGCGGGTTGCCAGATTGTGGACAGGAGGGAGTGATTTAAACTGTGTTGTAAATAAAAACAGTGGTGCCGTACCCGATAGAAGGAATATTTTCCATATTAAAATGAATTTCTGTCCTAATCTCACACCTCAGATTGATATATTAGAAATGGCTTCTATTTCTCACAGGTGAACAACAGAAAACTATGACAATGATCACCTCGGGCAAACCTCATTTGCTTTATTTACTGTTAATTGCTAATAATGTGAGTTTGAATGTCATTTTAAAATACATTTATTGCCATACTTCTAAAAGCAGCAGCAGATAGTTCACCTCAGATCTTGAAAATAAAATAAACCATTTGAATTTACTTTAGAACTAAACACATATGTGTGACTCAGCATCTACATTTAATAATGTTAAAGAGGGTTAATATGTATTAAATTGATTACAAACCTTACCACTTCATGACTGAGTGAGTGTATATTTTGTACTTTTGAATGGTTGTATTTAAATTCCTGTCGTGTTTCATCTGGCGCAAACAGCCAGATTGCTCATCATATCTCGTCACGAAGCGTATTAGGACATTCGGTTACAATGTAACCTGCTCACCTAATGTTTATGTTCATAATATTTATATTATTCGCTAATTAATAACTTCATGTGGAACTCTAAATCTGAGTCTCATTTCGGAGTCTGCTACTGTCCACTGGAGGTCGCATTTCGGTCACAGACACTCGCTTTCAGAGCCTTTTTGACTGAATGAATGAAATACGCTGTTTACCACCAAGGCAACCCAGGGTGCTGGAATATAATTGGCTAAAGTGGCCTAGGGTTGGTTAAAATTATCAAAACAAAAAAAGCGTTCCAGCACAGAAAACACATTTTCAAAGCAGAATATCTGACTTTATGTTCTTCATATATGTTCACTTGGGATTTTTCTTAAATATCTGCAAACATATTATGGTATTTTTATGTTTTAAAAGAGTCAAAAACTTACATACAGCACTTTTAAATGGTCTGGCACCATCTTAATCATCAGATCTCCTACATGTATATAATCCTAGTAGGTCACTAAAGTCGTCTGATCAGTTTATTTTTTCATTGCCAAGGTCTTGGTGTAAGCGAAGTGGGGATCAGGCTTTTGCTGTTATCTCCCCAAAATAGTGGAACAAGCTTCCGGCCCATTAGACATGATCCAACTTTATCTGTTTTTTAAAACCTTAACTGCTTCTTTATTCTTTAGCATTTAAGTTTTTTTTAATGTTGAGGGGTTTGTCTTATGTTTTAATAGTTATGTATGTGCTGTATAGGACTTACAGTAGTATTGATTGTGTTCAGCACTTTGGGCAAGCTTGTGTTATAAAAAAACGTGCTATATAATGAAACTACTAAAATTAAATAGTACTAAGTGATAATAAGACCCCTTTCTTCCAATCACATATGTTAAAATTGCATTTGAGGACACACAATTGGATTAACTGACCTAACTTTTCTTTTGTCTCAGGGCTTATATGCTAAAAGGCTACTCAAAGAGTGCAGTTTTCACATCGTTTTTCATTATTTTTGTTTAGCATATTGCTTTTTGATGTGTTTGTGTTTTGTGAAGATTTGATCAACAGCAGTAGAATGCTGAATGTCGACTTAATAGAGCAGTAAGGTGAGCTCCTCCAACTTTTTGGTCAGTGGCATCTGATTGAAATGGATCTCTCCAGGGATCTAGTGATGGTGGTGCTCTCTCTCTCTGTTTCTCCCTGTCTCTCTGCATGTATGTCTCTGTTCACCTCTTCCCCTCTGTTTCTTTTTCCTGTGTAAACAGCGCTCTCTCTCTCTCTCCAAGCTCAACGAGCAAAGTATAAAATTAGCTCCAGTCTCTCCTAAACGTCCTCAATATCTCTCCTACTAAGTGGTGGAAAACAAAAAAATAAATAAAATATTTGATATAAAGTAATATTGGTAACACTTTACAATAACAGTACATGAATATAGATGTATTAATATGTAAACTTAACATGACTTTATTATGAATTAATGATGAGTTAGACCATGCGCTAATCATGAGCTAACTTTAACTACAACATGAGCCGCATGAGTAAATAATGGCCACCGTAATTACTTGTTAGTACATGTTCTGAATTAATTTATTGAATAATGTTTAAGTTTAAGATAAAAGCAACCAACAAGAACTCATGAGTAAGGCAAGACAATCTGCTAATGTTTTTTGCTATTTCTGCAGAGAGTTTTAGTAAAAATCTGCAGCTTTCTGCTAAATTATTTTGGGAGTATCAAAACTAAAAGTCATGATACATTTATATATTAACAGCTCAAGAGTTTACGATGTTTAATTTAACCATAAACTAATGTGGTAATTAATACATTAATTAACAAACAATCATTTATTAACAAGTAATTAAGGTAAGCATTATTCACACATGAACTCATGTGACTCATGTTGTAGTTAAAGTTTAAGTAAAGTGATTAGCGCACAGATTAACTCATCATTAGTCCATAATAAAGTAATGTTAAGTTGACATACTGTATTAATACATCATCATTCATGTACTATTATCGTAAAGTGTTACCGTAATATTTACTGGAATATTTTTATTCAAATTAAAATTTTATTTGTCACATACAGAGTCATATACAGTATGACATGCAGTGAAATGCTTACACAACTGCTTGTGACCTTAAATTAATAACAATTACAAAACAAAAACAACAATAAGAATCAAAATTTGGAGAAACAAAAGTAATGCAATAGAAAATGCGAAAAAAAAGGCGAATATAAACTATTTAGAGATTTATATTTATTAAGCAATTTTAAAGACGTCAATATATTTACTGAAATCTTGTTATTTACTACCTATTTAGATTTGTAAATCTTCACACAGTTGAATCTCAATTGATAGCACTATCCCTTCCTTAACATTGTATGCACAGAGACATATTATAAAGCATAATTTAAGCCACACAACTGACATTTTGAAACGATTTTTGTTTTCACTTTCTCACCCTCAATCTGCTAATGTTTAGAGGCTCTCACAACATTTGAAATGACGTGAAACATGAATCAGCAGAATGAGTGATCTGTCTTGGCTCTTCGAGCCCACGTATCTCCGTAACCTTTCAGCGGAGAACAGTAACAAGATGACCTTTTGCAAATATGCTCTTGCTGGCTTCAAAACTGAGGCCAGCCTGGAGATAGTCATGGCCTTGACCTTCAGTCCTGACCAGGCTGACAGAAGACAAGCGGGACACATTTTTCAGTTCAAATCAGCCATCGGGACATTTTATGCTCATTTAAACAGATTTAAACAAATCATGTATCTCCATAGAACTCACATTTTACGGAAACACTACAAACAGAGTCACACAATTCATAACTATCCTTGTGGTCTTGGACTGTTCACTTTAAGCCAGTACTTTGTTTCTTTTATTTTTAATAAAATTGTATTTTTATTTGAAGTCCACTCAGCTTTGTTGCTATAAATAATCATTACTAATACTTCACCTATTATTATTAATATTATTGTATTATTATTATTTTATTATTATTTAATTATCATTATCATTATTATTATTATTAGTTATTAACACAACTTCTACTGCTACTCTCTTCCCCACACCTGCTACTTTAATTATTAACATTATTACTTATTATTATTATTATTATTAGTTTTATTTCTTGATTTATCAATGTACTCATTTTAAACACCATATCCGTACATTTATATATGTGTCCACTGTGTTTTTCCTCTATTTGTGCATATTATTACTGACTATACTTCATGAGGTCTTCGTAATCCCAGACAAGGCAGTATCCTGCAGATGCTCAGGCAGTCATGGAGGAGTCGAGAGCATGAGACTGACTCCTGAGAGACCCCAGTGACAAGTTCTTCACTGGTGACCTACTCACACATGCAGTTTCTCCGCAATAGATGTCCAGCATTATCCAGCCTCCGGTGCCTAGACTGCAGCTATGCACAGGAAGTTGAGCCTTTTTTCTCTTAAGGTTTTTTTTCTCCTCCATTTTTGTCAATTGGTGAAGTTTTGTTCCTCGCCACTGTCACCACTTGCTTGCTTGGTTTGGGTCTTGTAGAGCTAGGCATTGATGGATTTTCTCTTCAGTGTTTGGACTTTCAGCAGTGAAAATCAAACCATGCTGAAATGAACTAAACTGAACTTCAACTTCATTTTTTTAAAGCCCTATATAAAGCCTTTTTAACAGCTTTATCAAGTTCAAGAATCACTGCAAATTATTACTTTGATAAAAATGAGGGTGGAAAATAAAACTATTAATTTGAATTTGTCCTAAATAAACCATTTTAAACAATATTGTTTTATTATGATGCAATGATTGTGACAATTTCTTCCAAGCTCTGAATCTAATTGCTGAATTGTTTTAGCACAAATTCTTCTGTTAAACAATAGTATTTTTAAATTAACAGACGCTTTCAACAACCTTCAAGATGACATGAAAAATCAGTTTCCCTATAAAGATAACAAATGGAGTTTTTTAGCCACATTGTTTTACTGTCTGAATTATCTTGTATTCGAGAGGCACGACTAAACGATATAAAATAATAAAAAGTCCACCACTTTTGCCATAATTTGTAATTGAAGCAAAACCTATTATTAATTTAAACTGAAATCCATTTGATCAGTTGTTCTATATATTTATTTAAGTCATGCTAACATTGGTCACAAAAATTATGAACAAATTATTTACTTTTATAGTCCACAAAATTTCATAAATTTTGCATGTTAAGATCTAACACTCGGTAAGTGGAATCAGTTGATAATGGAGAAAGAACTAATTGCGCCAAATCACCTCACGTGTCATGGACCACAAATAGAGCACTCAAAATCCTGGCATAAACATGGAGCAGTTCTGTCACGACAGATGCCTGAAAGTTTGGTTTAATCTAGCATGTCATCTAGATGTCTCTCTTGAATTCAACTTTATCGTGAGCCAGGATTTCAGACCAAATCAAACAGGCTAATTCAGGTCTGAGATCTACCAAACAGAGCAAGCAAATAAAAGCACATCCATTTGCATACGATGCCAAGTGTGTGTTCCCAGGTTGCTGTGTGCCAGACATGAAGTGCATAAACAGGTGCCAATTTGAAGAGCTTTGCCAGGTGCTGACAATGCAGTCTCAGACTGACATCCTCAAAATGTACTTCTGCTTTTTAAACTGTGTTTCACAATAGAACTCAAACTTCTGTTGTTTTAGTTCCAGCTACATTATAGAGTCAAGGTAAGATTAATATGTGTCATTCCCACCATTGGTGGGGTCTCACTGCTTCATCGCAATGGATGCTAATAGGGCCAATGGCAAAAATTGAGGTACTAATCTTTGATATTCTTTCATTCAGCACTTAAAGTCTTTCCCTAGGGCCGAGGATAATGCTTGAGGAGTTAATTAGAGCTTTGGGACACTAGTGCTGAGCAGAAGAGAATGAAAGAAAGCGATTAGACATTAATAGTAAGGCCCAGCTGATTTTAATACACACATACAGCGCTTAACCGGATTATCACTCTTAACAATGCCCTCATGTCAGTTTATTTTGTCATTTTAGATAGTGTTGCACCTGCCACAATCACGATTATCCATCAGTATGGCCTTCTGTTCAGCAAATCTGGATCTGAATATTGTTGTCCATTTTTGGGGATTGTAAAGAGATTCTAGAGCTTTTGTGTCATCCACACCTAGAGACAATTAATTGGCTCTTTGTGTAATTCGACTGTGGGTCACAGTGCTGCAACATGACCTGTCCTATGATGGCTGTCTAATGAAGAACCAATCAACAACTGGAGCACAGTAATGGATGATGACTCATATCACACAGTCTATTGCAATGGACAAAATAAATAAATAAATAATGAATTGCATTGCGTGGTGATATCTGACAAGAAACCTGGTGTTTGACAGCCAACTGTGGGAATTTGCAGTATATCTACTCATCCAAGGTCACTTTATACTACTGCAATGTTAAGCAACACTTTCTGTGAAGCTCATGTTAATAATGAATTATAACTCTGTATATAATTATTTATAATTGTTTTATAAATGCATATATAAAGACACAACACATGTTATACTGTATTTTAATGACAGAAAAAAAACATTGTTATACAATAACTTGCTTAATTATCCTAAGGTGTTCCAAACGTCGTCAAATAACGTGGCATTGAATTCTAAGACCATTATTGCCTCTTTGATTGATTGTTGGCACTTTGATAAAACAGATGAAGTTTTTTTTTTTTTTAAAGTATCTCAAATTAATTTTTAAATGTAAATTAATTTGAAATTTGCACTATTATTCGAAACGTCCTATCAATGCTATATTTACTAGATAAATAATGCAGCACCAAACATAAACAAAATAGAAAAATCTATCATCTCCCTCAATAATAATTCTGTTTACCATGTCTCAGTCAAACAAAAAGAGCAGAAAGACAATGTATTGGCTTGGTGTGTTCAAACTTTTAGTTAATTAATTTTTAAATAGCTTTTTTTCAGCATATTAAGCTGGGAACAAAGAAACTATTTAACTTATTAAATTACACACATCACCTTTAACCAGTCACAAGACTAATTGCAAAGTGTCTAATGAGCTTGCTGTGCACGTCATGTGAATCAAAGCGATTAAACCCAGAAAACATGGATGAAACCCCCCAGACACAGCAGATGAAAAGTTTTAAAGACACACTGCAATTTCTGATTTAGAGAAATCTAATCAATTAGCAAACAACAAATGAACTGGCCTCAGCGGTTCCACTTCCATTTGCACAATTAGACCAGTGTGCAGCTGCTCTTGCCATTGTAAACAAACATCCCAATCACAGTTTCTTAATTGTAGCAAGTCTGTTTTTTTTTCTCCCTTTTTAATGCTGTAATTTACTGTGACAAAAAGGAACATGAGCTGTGCCTATGAAAGTGGCGTCAAAAAAAAACAACTCTGTTACTTGCCTTGTAAAAAAGACACACACACACACACGCAAAGATGACGCCGGGAGCAGGTAAGGGTCCCATTGCAGGCAGATGGCATGCAGGTAAAATTGCCGTCTGAGGTGAGTGTGTGCGTAGTACGTATTCTCGTGCATTATTCATAAGGAGAGCAGGTGGTTTAGAAGAGTCAGTCGCTGATAGCGTCTCACTCATTCTGTACACAGAGGCCTCATTTCATCTACCTGACTCCAAATATTTGCAGTGATAGTTTTTCTTCCTCGAAAAATGAGGCAGACCTTTGGGAGAGCTAACAAATGTCACATTCAGATCTATTGCCCAGGCAAGATTTCATTTTTGCACAGTGTTGGGAGAGCAAGTAACTAAACATGGCAAAGCTGTTGTCAACACAGTCAAGCCTTTTCATAGGAAGCCACTTTGTATATACAGAACAAAGGAAAAGAATAGGGAAATGTTGTGTTTTTAAATATTATATATTAAAACCATACCTTAATAAAATTAACTTTTTTTCAAAACTGGGGGAAAAAACATTTTTTTAAAATTTATATCGGTTTCTATTATAAATTTAGCGCAATAAGGTGCAAGACATGCTTGACTTGTTTTGTTTTGTTGCTATTTTCCCTAAATTTCACATTTTGCGCCACGTTGTTTTCATAGCAAATCCATTTATGCCACTTTGTGGGTGTTTTGTTCTGGACAGGTATGTTAAGGTGCATTGTTGACATTTTTTGAAGAACTGAAATAGACCGTGCCATTGAGCAAACCTGGTCTAAAGTCCAGTGCAGAGTGCGTTCGTTACTGTATGTACAAAAATGCTTGCAAATTGCTTAATACATACACAGGATGTACAACAATACACAAGTATCTCAACATATAAAAAAAATAAAGGGTCACACTTTACAATAAGGTTCATTAGTTAATGTTAATTAATGCATTTACTAACATGAACAAAAAATAAACAATACAGGTACTACTGTATTTTTTCATGTTAGTTAACGTTGGTTAATGAAAATACAGTAGTTCATTGTTAGCTCATCTTAACTCATGGTGCATTAACTAATGTTAACAAGCATGGACTTGGATGTTAATAATGCATTGGTAAATGTTCAATTATGATTAATAAAGGCTGTACATGTGTTTTTCATGATTAGTTCATGTTAGTAAATGCATTAACTAATGAACCTTATTGTAAAGTTTTACCTAATAAAGGATTAAAAAGTTACAAAAAATATATGTTTTTTTTACATAAATATAAAATCCACAACCTCCAAGCGGCTTTTTTCAGTTTATTCATGACAATTTGCATTTGTATAATATTATTATTATCAGTATTATTTATTATATACATATTATATTTGCTTTAATAAAAACAAATTTAGATATGTCCACCTAGGCATAAGAATAGGACGTGTGTTTGGATATAACTCTTTTGACCACACTTCGTAACTATTGTTCATTTATTTGTTTGTTAATTAAAACTGAATTTAGAAATAGTTTTGAAACAAATCTTTGTGCTTAATAAACACAATTAAATATGTTGAGTAATCGATGTCTTCACTAGAGTGAGTTTTCACCATTTCCTTATTCACTAAAGTAAAGGAGTAAAGTGTAAAAGTAAAGTAAAGAGAAAGAGGCAAAATGGAGGAGGCTCATTCTTTATCCACACGCTGGAATGGTTTGTTTAACTGTTTTTTTTTCGCTAGTAAAGCATTCAGTTTTTCCTCTTAAAAAGTCTGCCATGTAAATAGCAAATGCATCATGGCACAACACAACTGACTCTTAAAGGGAATGAGAGATGAGACTCTGATTGGTTTAATGCACATTATACTCAAAACACACCCATAACCTAAGAGAATAAGCACAACCCTGTTAGACCATGAGCCAAGGTGCAAAAGCATATTTTTCCGTCTTTAAAATAGCAAAAGTGGATTCGGGCACGGCCTCAATGCCTTTGCGCCATGAGCTTTAGACTTTGCGCCGAGACCGATAAAATAGAGCCCATAAGCTCAATAGTGACTTGTAACTTTATATCCGGCTTTCCACTGCACACAACATTTGAACAAGACTGTCGGAATACAGTGGAAATCACACAGAATTTTCAGTGTTGAATACTAGAAACTCATAGATCGCTAAACAATTTGGAGGAAATGTGGAGACAACATAATAAAAAATATATATGTTACTCATTTATGAATAGAAATGTTTTTTAATTTAGACTTTTTTGGATTTAAAAAAAAAAATCCTATTTCTCATCTCGGCAGCACGGACCTGTTTGGACAACACTGGCATACATCACATCCGGTTGCATACGGTCTAGTCGCAGAAGTTCAAATATTTTAACGGAATCGCAGCTCAAATCGTACCCTAATTTTCGGTCTGTTGCTTGTCGTTTGTCATATGCAGTGGAAAGGTGGATTAAGGTGACCTAGTATCTGCAACTTTGACTGTGCTCCCAATTGTGACAAGTGAATTATGAAAAGCTGTATTTACCGTTTTATATATATATTTTTATTGTTATTCGTTATTTTGTTTACCCCAAGGCAGTAAAGTGTTTTCCACATGAATCCATTGACTTTACTGAAGTTGAATGCATTTGTTTGAACTGATTTCTGTGTGTGTGCATGCAAGTATTTGTTTGTGTGCAATCAAAGAAATCTTACTTCCCTGTGGCTTACCAAGCAATACATAACCTCTGTGAACTTACCCTTGTAAATATTTCACTGCTTCTCTCTGAACCACTTAAGTGAAAGTATCTTTTAAATTTAATGCCTAACTATGTGGCAAACAGCAAACTGTGAAATTATACGGCCGCGCTCTGAAGGGCGCACTGTCACAATAAAGTGAAACAAATACAGCCATAAACCACAGGGTCAGTTTAATGCTCTTTATACAGCAGACGTCTATGATAAAAAATGCCTTATACTTTGACACAAGCACAGGCTCGGAGGTGAGTCCTTAAAATTGCTGCAGTGTTGTTGGTCTCCTCAATAAATAATCTTTTCTAGCCACACATACAGTCTATATACACAAATAAAAGCCTAAAATTTAAAAAGCATTTTGTACAGATTGATATTCATGTGCTTTGTCTATTGAAGCACAAAAATGAGAATAAGCTTTTGAATGTAGGTGGCAAAAAAAGGCACCTTCCTTTTGCTTGCTGTGACAAAAATGCAAGGTGACATCGAAAAAGTTGTGCGCATGGGAGGAACTGTTCTATATAAATATCCAATGGCAACACAGCATAACAGTAGTTGAGTTAGACAGAAAATCCTCATAAACCTCTATTTTGCAGAAAGAAATGGGACACAATGAAACATTCTTCACTGAAATGTGCCTCTTATACTATGCAAAATCCACCACCATGCTAGTGGTTGGCATGATTTCAGTGTCTTGCAGGTTGCTAATGTAGTTGTGTGGTTGCAGAGATTGGTTACGCTGAGAAATCCACACAACTTGGACATTATTTCAGCATTTGGAAAAGTGCTTACAGCTCAGTGTTTTTTTTTTAGAAGAACTTTCAGTTGTTCACTTTGGTGGACACATGCAGGCCCGTGCAGAGACCGTCCAAAGGGCATGTGCTGGATAAATTGTTTGAAAAAAAAAAAGGGGTGGGGGGGGGGGGGGGGTTGTTGTTGATGTCTCGTACTGTAAAGCAGGGGAAGGGGGTTGAGTGCGCGTACTTAAGAGCGGTGATGTGGCGCACCTACTGAAGGGCGGGACGGAGGGTGTGTCGCGTCGCGGGGGCACTTTTGATCATTTTGGAAGGGCACTCTCTATCCAAGACTAAAAAGGGCATATGCACTGCACAGGTTGAGCCCTATGTGTTCACGTGCCTGGACACATGCCTTAAGAATTGTTGATGTTTCAGTCTATTTTGCCTGCTTTGTAACTTAATGAAATTAATGAACTGGAGTGAGCCATCAGAAAACAGTTGGTCACTCCTGACATCTATACCAACACGTATGCACACATTCACACAATATTTTTGTCTGTGGAGTTTGTTTTCTGTGTTGACAGCAAAATATATTCATATGAACTAACTCTGATTCATTGTAAGAAAGATTTGTATCAAAACAAAATAAATTATTGTCTAGTCAGCATTATAAATTTGTCATCTTAAATATTTCTCACTGTGTTATCCTCAATCTCTTTAATTATATATATTTAAATATAAAGCGGCGAGGCAGTGGCGCAGTAGGTAGTGCTGTCGCCTCACAGCAAGAAGGTCACTGGGTCGCTGGTTTGAACCTCGGCTCAGTTGGCGTTTCTATGTGGAGTTTGCATGTTCTCCCTGCCTTCGGTGGGTTTCCTCCGGGTGCTCCGGTTTTCCCCACAGTCCAAAGACATGCGGTACAGGTGAATTGGGTAGGCTTCCCAGAGATGGGTTGCAGCTGGAAGGGCATCCGCTGCGTAAAATACTTGCTGGATAAGTTGGCGGTTCATTCCGCTGTGGCGTCCCCAGATTAATAAAGGGACTAAGCCGACAAGAAAATTAATGAATGAATAAATATAAAGCACCTTTCTATTTTCTAATTGTTCGATCTCTAACTTCCTTTCCAATTAACTTAATTAACTTCCCCACAAATGCTCTTGTACCTTATTACCAGAATACCTGTATTTCTGTTTGCATATGCTTGAATATTTATATTTTAGACAGGGGCACCACTAAGGGGGAAAGTTAGGATGATTCAAAGGGTCCATGCCATTTTAGGGCCCTTTAATCTTAAAACCAACCCCCCACCACCCCCTCCCCAGTCTTCACTTTCGTCTACAAGACAACCCCCGGGCTCTTTGTTCTTTTTCATCTATGACCCAGCCAAACATTTATGTATATAGGCATACCTTTGAAAATTAAATGATTCATCTCAAGAGGCTTATCCTCTTCATAATAATACATTTCTTTTATTATTTGAGATTTGTCAGCATGCACTGTGGTGGTTTGTTCCCGAGTGGGATGCGGCTGGGATGAGAATCAGCATGATTTCTTAAGTTCTTATGCCAGGTGGAGGAGTACAAGTATCTTGGGGTTTGTTCACGAGTGAGGGAAGGATAGGACGTGACATTGCCAGGCGGATCAGCGCAGCGACAGCAGTAATGAGGTTGATGTAATTGTCCATTGTGAGAAAAAAGAAGCTGAGCCGAAAGGCAAAGCTCTTGATTTACTTGTCAATCTATGTTCCTACTCTCACCTATGGTCATGAGCTTTGCGTCATAACGTAAAGGACAATATCTCAGATACAAGCGGCCTAAATGAGTTTTGTTCGCAGGGTGGTAGAGTGCACCCTTATAGATAGGGTGAGGGGCTGCCACTGCTCCTCCACATCGAGAGAAGACAGCTGAGGTGGCTTGGGCTTCTGTTTCAGATGCCTCAGGGAAGCCTACCTGTGAGCAGGCCTTGGAGAAGACCCAGGACACACTAGAGGGACTACCTCGGGATCCTCCTGGAGAAGTTGGAGGAAGTGTCTGGGGAGAGTGAGGTCTGGGGTTCTCTCCTAAGACTAGGCGACCCCCGTGACCCGGCCCCGAAAAAGCGGACGAAAATGAAATGAAATTTGAAATTATGGAAATTAGGTTTACATTTATTGAAATCAGACAGAAATTCATTCTAAACAGATAGTGTGTGAATAAACTAAGTTTTGTTGTTTAACATAACAAATCTATATTGCAAACTTTATAGAATGAATGTTAGGATTTTTTTTCCAGTTCTCCTGGATTTTATTTTTGGAAATGACAAGATTTCAGCTATGCAAATCCAACAAGCAATAGTAAACACTACTGGAGCTTACATTGTTCAAAGTGTCAATGTCACTTACATATGGCTCATCTCCTGCAAATGATACTGTAGATTTTATAAAAGTTCAATGAATTGTTCATACAGAGTAACTTACATTTTAGACAACATTTCCATCTTTTTTCTTTACTTTTTCTCTGCCAAAGAAGGTGACAGAATCACATTTCTGAGTAACATGCTAGTGGTGTGTGGTTTGCTCTTCAATGAAACTGTTGAATGAACGATTCAATGACTCACTCATTTGATCAAATGAGTCAACATTTTTTAACAAATTGATTGCATGAACGATTCAATGACTCGCTCATCTCAATGAGTCAGTGTTGCGCATAAATAATTCAGTGACTCACTCATAAAGTCGATCACTTATTGCCACCTTCTGGCATAAAAGTGTAACCTACAGAAAGAGTCACTGAAATCGACAGACTGCCAGTCTGACGGAAAACACACAGAGGCAAGTGAAGTGATACAAACAGTGAAATGGTCATATCATAGTTTTGGAATAATTTAAGGTTAGCCATGCTGTAAGTCACTACATGCGACTAAGCTTTGTGCAGCACTACAGTTCAGAAGCTTTCTGTTAGTTGGAAAAGATGACAGGGAAGAAAAGATGGTAGAGAAAGTAAAGCAAAGAGAGGGAGGGAGTGGTTCGAGGAGGTCTAGGGTGGAGAGGAGTAGTAAATAGCAAAAATAATGGGCGCGTATGAAGGAACAGGACAGTGGGACTGCCTGCCTGGCTCATAGCAGTGATAAGGCAGCTATCTCAGCTCAGCTTATTGGGAACGGTGTCTTCCCATTTATCAAGCAGCAGGGAAGATGGAGGATCTGACTCACCTCTCACTTTGTTTTTTGTTGCCGCCACTGGAATTGCAGAGCGTGATGGGGAGGGGTAAGGATGGAGAGGATGGAGGGAAGGAAGGAAGGAAAATAGGGAAGGAAAGACAGGTTCAGAGGGAGAGAAAGAGAAGGACAGGAGGAGAAAACATTCGATTAGAACAGGCCAGTTTCAAGAGGGTGTAAAATGTGTCAAACGAGCAAACTAACCCTCCTGTTGTGGAAATAGCATTTGTATCTGTCTGATTCAGAACAGCATAACTACTTTAAATGGAAAACAATTCAAGAGTGTTTGTCTTTTGCAAGTGCCATCCACTGTGAGCTACAGAGACTCCCAATACACTGGTGATACTATTCAAAAGCACATAAAGATGCTATCCCAGGAAGCACAGTTTACACAGACCACCTGAAGTGTTGTTTCATACAACTTATTAGACCTCAGCAAAACTCCTGAGTACAGACCACTTTTTCCAAGAACTCACACAGACAGATTACATAGATCACAATGTAAAGTCAGAAGTCTGTCTGAAGTATCAATTTGGTTTCACCTGTTTTTTTATGCTTTTAACTTACATTTTTGTCTTGTTTGTACTGTAGCTCAAACGTCTACAAAATCTCTGAACAGTTCTCTGAGATTCTCTGTTCTCTGTTGAGCACTAGGGTTGAGTTTAGTTTTAAATTTTGTGGTTCCAATTCTGCTTAACAAATACGTTTTTTACAGATTATCGGTTCAGTTTTAAATTTTTTTGGAAATTTTTTTTCTCTCTTTCTAAAGAGCATTTAGTAAATATTGGTATTGGTGAAATAAATGATATTTATACTTAAATGTAAACGCAAAACAGCCTTGAAATCATTCGGTAATGGCGAACAATAAAAAATAAGTCTTGTTTTAAAAAATATTTTGTCAAAATTAAGCTTTAAAAAAAAAAAAAGCTAAAATATCTTCTGATGGTGTAAGAAAAACAATAAGAAGGTTTAATATATAAAAACAAGAATATTTTATGTACCCCCTTGGCAGATTGTTTAGCTAGATTTAAGGAAAAACTCACTTCCTTTTTATATATTATTTCTGAAAACAAGACAATATATTTTGCTTGTCTAGAAAACACTCCTTGATTTAAAAATGTTTAGATATTTGGACTAGAACAAAAACTAAGTAAGAAAATTATTTTTTTTTAAAATTGCTGGTTAGTGTTGCCAAATAGGGCGGTTTTAAATTTGATTGTGCGGGTAAAAAATGGCATTGGCAGATTGACAAAATTTGGGCAGTTTTGAAATGTAAATTTTATATGCAACTTATTTAACAAAACCTAACTGTGTGCTCTTACTCCATTCATTTAGCAGTGACCATTGCATAGCGCAAAATGCATGGGCCCATTCACAACAGGAGGTGAAGATGAGTTTTATCAAAATTTCACCACCTACACAAATCTGACTCCTCTTTGCATGCGCGTGCAGCGCCTGCAGTTAAACTAACATGGCAATTTTATTGATCATTTATTCCTCAATTGATAGAAAGAACAAACAAAAATATTTATACTCCGTTTTGAAAGTAAAACATACTCTTATAGGTAGTGTAATCTACACAACATTAAGTGCACTGTGTGGGTGACAGGGGGTAGTGCTTTGATGTATCAAGGTTATGTTGTGGTTCTGTGACTGCTGGTGTTGGTTCCTGTATGGTTAAACATTATGACAATTCAAAAAACTATAGGTTAATTTAAATTTAAATACATTAAAATTAAATAAAATATGAATCTAATTTTTTGGGCGTTTTTAGTGCATTTGGACAGCTTTTGGGTTGGAAAAAGTCAGCTATATCTGGCAACACTGGTGGTGGTTGTCAATACCTTGCATTTTGTTAACCACTAATCTATCACCTTCCCTAGTTATTAATCTTTAATGTTTTTGTTGTTGTTAATACCCTAATTTTATTACAACTGTGATTGTCATTTGTATCCTTTCTTTTTTAAGAATGCGTTTTGTTGGTTTTGTTCCGTGCAAAACTGAAGCTAAATGTGCTTTATAAATAAACGTTACAAAGTACCCTAACAGTCAACAGCTTCAGCTAGAAGTCCACTTTAATGTTTAACGTACAAAAAAATAAGCACCTACATCTTTGATGACCAGAGGTTGAGCAAATTAAAGCTATATCTGAACTGTGATTGGACACAGACATCTTCTTTTCTTATACAAAAAAAAAGCATACAACATTTTGCCTCAATGATCACAATGTGTACAGTTTTCATGAAAAAAAAGAAAAAAATGAATACTAACAGTGCTATAAGCAAAAGGAATGTGTGGGATTGTATCGGTCTGTCTCCAACGAGCAGAGCCACAATCCCCTGTTATGTTATTGCTTGGTGAATGGCTATTGATCACACCAAAGAGCTTTCTGCTACAGACTTCCAATTAGCCAGACACAACAAGCTGTCCGTGCCCGATGAATGACTGAACAAACAAACAGTCCTAATTCTGACCATCTTCTGACATGTTTGTGCGCGGAAAGCATCCACTCAAACAAAGCTATCCATTTATATACCATTAGAGCTGAGCGCTTATGAGGCTCAATTATTGTATACAACACAATAATGCTACGCAATACTATAGACCGGAGCTGAAAATGGCTCCTAAATGTTCTAAATAACACTTTCCACTGAAAACCAGAGCACAATGACACAGCACTCGCCAGCAACGCGCATTTCTATACATTTAATGTGCGTTTCCATGAGTTTGACAGACAGTCTGGTGGGGTTAGGGGTCTTTCTGATAATTGTTGCAATCAGAAGGGAAGTGCACATTCTTTGAAATTCAACTGGCAAAGTTCAAAGACAGGCAGAAGATGAGACTTGAACCCAAGTGTGTATAAAAAGGCATAGAAGAAAGAAATCAAAAGGGGAGAAAATGTCACAAATCTTTCTGAGAAGAATCCAAAAGCGCTATCGTCATCTCACAGTGAACTCTCAATCAATTGACCCTTCGCTAAGCCCAGCCCTCCTTAGTTACTGTTGCTACGCCTGTCAAGCTTTCATGCCTGGCAGGTCTTTTTTAATGTGTATGTGCAGGTGTCAGACATTCGGGATATAATTAGTCATTTTTGGCGAACAGGTGAGATATCCGAGAAAGCCAGACAAAAAACAAAATAATTAAATCAAAATTGAAGCTAGCTTACCCTAGCCGCCTCATACGCTGATATTTCAACAGCTTAGTTCATGCACGGCAGGAGAGGAGAAATTTTAAAATAATCTAATAATAACTAATTAAACCGTGATTTCTCGATGTTTAGCCAAAAGACCTGATAGATTAATTGTTGTGCAATAAAATACAGGGTTACTAACCAACGAGGAAACATGCATGGACAGTGCTTCTACATAATTCATTCATAGAAAGAACAGTCAGAAAGGGGAAATTGATGAATTTGTGGCGAATATTAGCCTTGACCCATAACAATGTACAGTAAGTTACCTTTTACTGTCACTATGTCTGTGTGCTCTTTATAGATGACTGAAATACAGCTGCGGGTAAAGTATATTGATCACAAGTGTTCAGTTTGTGATCATATCTCGGTTTTGTTCTTTTTATTTGTAATTTCAAATACTTGTAGCTTAAAACAAATGGAAATATAAAGTTCAGTAAAGTTAGCAACAGATTTGCAGATTTGTATTTTCCGGATCAATAACTCATGACCTATTCACTATTAGTATGCCTAAGTTACTATGGCGAAGGCTTAAACGGAGCAGTGCTCATAATATCGACAACTGTGAAACATAAACTGCTTTGTATTTTTGTAGGAAACACAGTTTAGGTCTGTTTAGGGTAAGAGGTGTGTGAGTTCTTGCCATCTATCACTGATGTCAGGTATATCGAAAACAAAAACAACTTAACTCCGCTCCTTTAGCGCCCCTAACCAAGCTTGATCCACGTTGTCATTTCTCCTCTTGGGTTTTTGATTTTGAAAAGGGAAAAAATTCCACCATCCCATCCAAACTTTAAGGATACTGGGTGTCAGATTTACACAATCCATTTGCACAGCGCTTTGGCTTGTTTCCCTCGCTCAAAAGCTTGACAGAGCCCCTGCGCGTAGCTACGGTTGCAAAGCTACGATTGGTGGGTTACGGTTTTTCGGTGTGGCTTAGCGAAGGGTCAATTGTTAGGGCTTTGAAGGTATGAATGCATCTATTGGTTTTTCTTGCTTATATTAAATGTATTAACATTATATATTAATTAATACTCCCCCTAAACTTTCAGACTTAAAGTGAGTACGGAAAGTATTCAGACCTCTTAAATTTTTCACTCTTTGTTATATTGCAGCCATTTGCTAAAATCGTTTAAGTTGATATTTTCCTCATTAATGTATACACAGTACCCCATATTGACAAACACAGAATTGTTGGCATTTTTTGCAAAAACTGCAATATCACATGGTTCTAAATATTCAGATATATATATTGTGATATATATGATATATTTAACTGTCAATTTCTTCTGATATTCCAGCTAAAATAACGAAGGAGTGGCTTCACAACAACTTGAATGGCCTAGCAAGAGCCCTGACTAAAACCAAACTGAGCATCTATGAAGAGATCTAAAAATGGCTGTCCATCAATGTTTACCATGCAATGTGAAGAAACTGGAGAGGCTCTACAAGGAGGAATGCCAGTGAATACCCAAATCCAGGTGTGAAAAACCAAAAAGACTCATGGCTGTATTAGATGCTTTAAAAAAATACTGAGCAAAGGCTCTGAATACTTAAGACTATGCAATATTTCAGTTTTTATTAAATATTTCTGTTAATTTATATATTTTCCATTATGAAAGTAAAATGCATTGGCTGAATGGCGAAATTATTTGTGAAAACTGAAAAAATAGATTTATTTATTTATTTATTTGATTATTTTTTTATTTATTCTCATGACAATAGGGTGATTTGTGCTTGCTCGTTTTTTTCTTCTAAAAAATGTACATATGCATAAAAATCATATCACATGAAATTGGCAATTCATAGTTACAAAACAGTTTATATTAACATCTATTAACTATTATTATCTAATAACTATTATTTCTCCTAGACTTTCAGGCTTGTTTGCCTTGTGTGTTTTTTTCATCCAATGAAACGTGTTCCCATTGTCATTTGGAGAAGTGTATTTGTATTAGTACTTCATCATATAATCAGCACTTTATTTTAAAAATCAAAATTTACATAAAAATTATAATAATATATAAATTATATCTGTAAATATCTATGTTTAGATATATGTAATTTCCAATAAAAAGTATGCCCTGATTTCATTAAACATTAAATGATCATCAACATTGGAAAGCAAAATGTATTAAATTAACTAAATTAATAAATATAAATACAATAGAATGGGCAGCATGGTGTAAGGCTAAGCGAAGTTTATTTATACATTATTTATACACTAATTTCGAGAGGATCACATGCTTATGATTGCTTGCGGCTGGTCCTGCATTATCCAATTTAAGACTCCCTTCCTAGATTGGTGACACGGTGACCCAATGGTTAGCACTGTTGCCTCACAGTAAGAACATCACTGGTTCTAGTTCTTAATAAGCCAGCTGACGTTTCTGTGCGGAGTTTACACAATCTCCCCATGCCCATGTGGGTTTCCCCACGGGTTCCCTGGTTTCCACCCACCATCCAAAAGCATGCAACTTAAGTTAATTGACAAATCCAAATCAGCACCATAGACATGCTCCTACTAATTAGGTATCTCTCAAGAGCAATCACTATCTGTTCATTAGCTACTACGGCAGGGGCTTTCTCAAGATCTACCTGAGCTCAAACTCAAATGCCAAAATTAATTGAGAAAATGAATGAAAGAGTTTAATTCTTTCATGACGTTTATATATATTCACCCCTTTTTTCCTTAAAATAGATATCCATAAAATCCATAAAACTGAATTTTTCTACAAATCACATGAAGTCGTCATTGCATAGTTAAAAAACACTTACATTTTCTTGATTTTTGTACCTTTATGAATGTATTAAAGCAACCAAATCTCATTTTCTCTCAGCACTTTTCAAAATGCCGTATATATTCTCATCAAAGCAAAAACAAGTGTGTTGGAATTGAAGAACTGGTCCTCCATGTGGAGATTTGCTGAGAGTCTTCCACTCTAAACCCTTCGCTATTTGACTATTTGAGTCTTTCCAAGCCTTGGTAGAAATCATGGCAAAGTTTTGAGTGACAGCAACTAAGCAGCGTCCTCCAGGGATACATTATCCAAGTATGGTTGTTTTGTGTTGGTGGAAAAAAATAGGTAAAAGTGGAAATAGAGGAGAAAGGGCCACTAGTCTCCTCCAGTAAAAGAAGGTGACAAAATCCCAGTTTGCCATTTGGAGATTGCTGACCATTAGTGAATAATTCAACACACCTGCATTATTGATGCTGGGAAAAGCTCAGATCAAGAAGGTCAAGATCTTGAGAATGTGTTGCTGAACAAATATCAGCCATTCACGATACACATATCCACGCAACAGCATCCACATACGCACACACAAAAGCAATGAAGGATGTCCCGGTTGGGCTAGTTTGTTTGCGGATGATTTATTGATTCAGTAGTGAGTCCTAAACTTTTGTTTCAGTGGGGAAGACCTCCTGCTGAATCCAAGCAGTAAATCCTGCTGTCCGTAATACCATTACGATGATTGAGCAACCTAAACAAGAGGAAAAACAAATGGACTTGATTTCATCCTCGCTGAACAAATCACTCAACAGTAGTGGACTACCAAAACGACACTCATTCCTCAGACAACGTTCCAGAACATTCCTCAAAGGAAGTTCAATATGATGCTATTTGTGGGAGAATTACAGGTATCTGTCTTGGCCCACAGATCAGTTAAAGCGGTCTGCACTGGCATTAATCCAGCCTTTTTTGCTGATGTAAGATCAGCTGTGAGGTTACTTTGAGATGGAGCAGAAAAAAAAGAATAAAGTCAGAAGGTTGATTGGGCTTAGCAAAATAAGAATCATGTTTCAAAACTCAATGGCCTACTTAGAAGGCATTTGAAGGCATCACAGTCAGGAAGTACTGAAACTATCTAAGGCACACACTTTTACCAAAATTATAAAATATAAAATGTATAGTGGAGGGAAAAGGCTTACATATTTAGTCTTATTTTACATACTATTTGTATTTTGTATAATTAATTTTGTTGCTGTTTTTAACTAGAACCAAACTTTTACAAATACTTTTATAATTGGAATAAAGCGTAATTAAATATTTCAATAAAACCTAAAATAAGATACTTTTAAGTTCCATAAAGAGTAATTGAGTTAAAGAATAAATTAATAAATGAACAAAAGAAAACTCAAACTCGACAGTAAATGACATAAGCAGAACCACATTAATAAATATAAAGTGACAACAGTATATAAACAATACAGCTGGGGAATTATGTATTGAACGCATGCCCATTATTTTTTATTTCAGAAAACATATTTCTAAAGGTACCATTGCCGATGAATTTTCCCTGGATGATGGTAACAACCAAAGCAATCCATATATGCAAAGAAAACAAATCTAGTAACTTACAAATTGAGTTATGTGTAATAAAAAAACGACACAGAGAAAAAGTATTGAACACATGAAAAAAGGGAGGTTTAGAAAAGTAGTGAAAGCTCAAATAGCAGCTGAAATCTGTCAGTAGTTCTTCAGCAACCCTCTGCTCTTCGTCATTGTAATGAATATTGACATCTACATTAGCAGGAGGATGAAGATAAAACCATTGTGGACATTTCAGCAATACACTAATCTAAAACAAAGCCAAAGACATTCTCAAATGCTTTCAGAAAAAGAAAATAAAGCTGAAGAATGGCCCAGCCAATCACCTGACTTAAATCCATTAAAAAATTCAAATTAAAGATAAGATTTGATAGACGAAACCCACAAAACCATCAAGATATTTAAACTCTGTTAAAGTATGTGAACAATTCACACCTGAGCAATACATTACCTCATTTTCTATATGTATTAATAAATAAATAAATAAATAAATAAATAAATAAATAAATAAATAAATAAATAAATAAATAAATAAATAAAGTGGATTCCAAAAAGATGTAAGCCTTTTGTCATTATTGTGGAAAAAAAAACAGTCCACTGATGCCTTGAGTTCGGGTGTACAAATATATGTTCAGCTGACCAATAACAGATGGAGAAAGGGTTTAGAAGTCCTGTTAATTGGCAAGTCAAGCAGGAATGGTCCACTTCACCTTTTAATTATGTTCAGTCTTAACTTAAACAGTGATGTCAGATCTCTAGGTGGCTTGGCTCTATGGTAAAGAGACCTAATGCTTAGAGACCATAAAGTCTCCAAAGAGACCACAAATATACAGTGCTATAAATGCTGTATCCCTAAAAACATCATTAGAAATAATATAAGTTAAAAAGTTCTAAAGCTTTTGTTAACATAAATTTACAGTGCTATAAATGCTGTTTAAAAAGTTACATAAATAATGAAAGTTTTTCCTCGGGATATGTTAAATTTGTGGGTTGAAGTTATATTGCACTTGCTGATGTAATCTGTTTTTTTTTTTATAATCTTTTACATGACTTTAGACTTACTTTGATCCTGGATCTTTTTCTTTTTTTCCCCTTAAGGCCCTTTAAATATTTAAATTGAGGACCATCGTCATGCCACATGCTGTGCAAATCACGAGCGGAAGTCAGCACTCGGCACCTTTCAAACGCTTGAGCGGTGGCAACGTGGCAATAGCTCCTGATTGCTAATACCCTGTTTGTGCTGTTTCAGAATGGTAATTTGGCAATTTAGCATAGCCGCGAGCACTTGCAGTGCTATAGTGCCCTGGTGAGAGGGAGAAATAAATAGCATAAAATCAAATGAAATAACATGAAATAAAATCAGGAAGAGCCAGCGTTTAGGGCTCATTACTTCTCCACTCCTGCAGAGGGTTCTGGTGAAGCTAAATGAAGGGAAATAAAATCAGCGTCTCTTACACACACATACACACTTTCTCTCGCTCTCTTTTGCTGTTTGCTTGAAAGTTCCTCTGTTTCATCTCAGAGTAAGAATAGGAACTGAGTTCTCATTCAGCCACAATAATTCTGGGTTAAAATACCCCATATAACCCAACTATAGTTTATTAACCTTCCCAACTTTGTGTTATTTTAACGCATTGCATAATAATATTAATAAATATTGCTTATTAAAATAAACATTAATAAACATTATTTCTGAGAGATGAAGATATGAGCTCGGGAGGTAGAGGAAGCGTTTTATATGTTTAATATAGATCGGCTATGAATCGCGTGTTTGTAACATCAATATTTAAGAGTGTTGGTGAAATGGTTATAAACATCACCACAGGGAGAGGTAATTTGATAAAAAAATAACGACAATATTATTGCTTTAGAGCTTAAATAAACTTTATAACACAAAACAAAATTATGCATGCATATTAATACAGCTGTTTTATGTTAGTTAAATCAGTTGACTGTTGATATTTACATATATAATCCAACAAAGCACCAAATATTTTTAACTCGACCATGGTTAAATAAATAACTCAATGTTTTTTAGAATGCACAGTTAACATACTTGCTCAGAATTACACAAAATAAACTGCAAAGAACTGAACACAGCAAGAATATATAATATGTCAACTGAGCACAATACTACTGTATGTCATTTGTGTAACTATGAAAACTAAACAGAACTAAACAGGAACAGGAACTGATGAAAAGAATCCATCCAAATGCTCTATATTTTGACTGGCATACATTATTAGGATGATTCACTGAAGACACCCACGATAATGTCATTCAGCATAACAGCATTTTTATATGTAATGAAAATACTTTCAGCCATGTTTAGAACAAAATCACATAATGACATTAAACTGTTACAGTTTTCCCCCAAAATACTGATCAACATTTTGAATCCTTTCCAATTGTTAAAGGGTCATAAAACCCCCCTCTTTCAGTTCAAGTTTCCCTCAGAATTCCTTCAAAAGAAGCTTTATGATGGTGTGGAGTGCTGCAAGCAGAGGGAGGAGTGGGCGTGGCTGGCAGAGCAGGGAAATAAGAGAAAGCGATCAACTGTCAGTTGACTCACAAACCGAACCATGAGGAGACCCATGATTTTATAGTTTACAAAGTTAAATGCAAAGAAATAAACAGTAATTTAAAGTCCTGCTACATTTTTACGATATTTGTAGTTTCATATACACATAACCACAGTTTGTTATATCATTAAAAAGATAACCATGTTTATATAAACAATATACATGCGGAGGACTTTTCAATGTCTAGGCGCATCTGAATGCAGACATAGTGGATAGCAGTGCAGCCGGTCTCTGGCCTTATTTGTTTCATTAGCCCTGCTGATATTGTGGAGGATTTTTAGAATATGGTGAACACAGCAGCCGCATGGATAGGTAATGAGTATGAATGGTAACAAAGTCAACTGATAAAAGACTGATAAAAGTCTGCCATTCACTAATTCTTGTAGAGCTCTCCCAACAAAAATGCTTGCTTCAAACCAACAGCTTTGCTCTATTGGCCCTGACAGCATCTTACAGCTTGGCAGATCTGCCTTGCCTTCAGAAGCATGTGCAGTTATAAATAATTATAAAGCAGAGTCTTCTTATAGGATAGGAAAACTCAGCTATGAATAATGATGAGAAACCAACGCGTCATCACTGGACACGCAGATCGGCGCTACGTCAGCCATTTTGATCCCACCTCAAAACATATGAAATCAGCTGACAAAAGCTCAAATTTATCTATTGTCCCCCACAATTAAAGCTGACAGGTGCTAACATTGTCTTAAATGATCCACAACACACACACAAATCTGTTAAAATCTCAAAAAAAGTACTCAAGGGTGTCTTGAACCTTTAAATGATCCACTAATCTGCTGGGCTTTACTCAATTGTCAGTCTGTCTTTTGAGTCTGTCTTCTGTAAAATATATCTAAAATAAAATAAATATATTATATTTAAAGAGTATTATATTACAAATCATAATAATTTGACATTTTAAAAACTAAGAAAAATAATGATCTACATGAATATATTTTTGTGCAAAGTTATGACAATTTTACCACAATTTGTCATTTTATGTGAAAAAAGTAACATTTCAGTTGATTTTTTTTGACATATCAGAAATTACTTTTGTAATTTGATGCGATGCAGATGAGTCAGCAAATTAGCAATAAAATAAAACAATATAATGATATTTTATTAAGCTTTATGGTGGATATACAGTATATGTGATTATTTGGCATTTTAGTAAGAAGGAAAAAAATCTAAAAGCTGCCATGGTTGTTTCTCACTACTCACTATGCCGGTGAGTAAGACAGAAAGAGACTTTTAAAAAATAGAAAAAAAAAAAACAATAAGCATAAGCTTTGTATTCCAAATATTGATATGCTACAATGATAAAGCAGCATTTGATCTGACATATTCTCTTTCATTCACTCTGGTTCACACACAAATCTGATTTCCTTTGGTTAGATTCTGTTTGTAGTTGCATCTTCAGTACTCATTCTCATTCTTTTATCCTTTTCTTCCTCACACACTTTCCATATTTTATGCACATAATCAAAAGAGAGCAGTGCCTGACACATACAGAGTGTGATTTGAATCCAGGTTAATTCCAATCACACATTTGAGATATTACAAATGTCATAAAACGACTTTTTAAGAATTGCCGGGCTTTCGTGCAAACCTGTAAATGCATATAAATGTGATCTAAACATTCCACCATGCACATGACAGAAAATGTCATTTTTATGCCCAGATAAATCAGGATTTAGTCAGTTAAAGTATGATGGCAAATATTTTTTTAAAAGAAATATGCTGAAGTGTTTCCACTGGGACTCATTAGCAAGAATCTGCTCTGCAAATGAAGTACGGTAACAACAACAACAAAACAAGAAAAAAAACTGCAATTTGCAGGCAGCAACCAACTGTTTTAAAGGGCAAAAGTATAATATGTTAAATTAATTTTCTAATAACACATAGGGTCAAACATTGAGTGTATTAAAAGTGATAATCCTGAAATAAAACTGACACATCCCCACATGTGCGCAGAAACCACGCGCATCAAACCCACGCACCTCACACATAAAACATCTTTTTTTTTTTTGTATTGTATAGAATTGTCTATAGAAATTTTGAAATGAAATTATTATTCATGCGAAACAATTTCTAAATGATCTTAGCATATCATTCCAGTTGTGTCTTTATGTTGTTTTCCAGTTACATTTAGAAATAATTTCTGTTATTTATTTCATATATATATAATAATATTTATATTATATATATATATATATATATATATATATATATATATATATATATATATATATATATTTATGTCTAGCAAAGCCCCTGGTGGCTTGTCTCATTCGTTTTGCGTGCTGTCAAACTCTCTTTGAAATTGAAATAAATGTGTTGTGCTTCACAGAACATCCACCAGGTGGCGCACTGAACAACAAACTTTACTGTACAGAATAGACCAATTACCAACCTACGTCACACAGGATGTCACACGGGTCCCCAGTTGCTAAAAAAGGATGGCTGCAGTAGCAAACTTGTTGCGTGGTAGGATGCAAATTCTTTTACTATACGCCACACTGCTTTAATGCCAACTGCAGACTTCTTTGGCTAAAAGAGAGCTGAATGAAGTGACTGCCTAATTATAAATGCTTGACTCTGCAGTCCTAGTGTTGTATCAGGTAAGTTTATGCTTAGCTGAATAATACACATTAATCGTTTTTAGATTGCAGCAACGATTTTAGCAAAAACAGTTACATATGATTAATTAACCTGCGGACAATGAATGCTAAGACTGAAACGTAAAAGTGTAACAATGAGTTATTAAGGTAAAGCTGGTTTTATATTCACACATTCATTCAGTGACAACTTGTGACAAAATCCCTATATTGTTTAATAGGGATGTACCGGTATTGTAAATACCGTTATACCGCAATAGAAAATTTTTTTGATATTACCGTAGTCGCATGACTCAATAAAACTATAGGTCTTCTGAGAAAATTTGCTCAGGTGAACGAAGCGAACGGGAGGTAGCGGAAACTACAATTCCCATCAGCCCAGGCGTGATCATCATCCTTTGCGGTCTATTGTCGCTACAGATCCAGTAATATGGAAATGGAGTGTGCTCCTAGTAGCTTGGATGAAAAAGAGCTAGAAATGATCGAAACCAAAAGGGTGTTGTCGCCGAGCGCGTTCTGATCAGCTGTGTTGTCGCGCGCGTACTGTAAAGCGGGGAGGGGGGGTTTAGCGCGCAGACTCAAGAGCGGTGTTGTCACACGCCTACTGAAGGGTGGGACGGAGGGTGTGTCGCGTCGCGGGGGCACTTTTGATCATTTTGGAAGGTCATTTTCTATCCAAGACTAAAAAGGGCATGTGAACAGCACAGGTTGAGCCCTATGTGTGCACGTGCCTGCAAGTTGGGGAATACGACTAATAACAGTCATGGGGACTGCAGAAACACAGCACACTGTTCAGATTGATGCAGACATTGACTTGTACCGCAAAGAGACCTCTATCTCACTCATGGCTTGTCCTCTCAAGTAGGGGAAAGACAATGCACAACGTTACCCACTGTTGTCAACCTGGGCCAAGTCATATCTCTGTATATAATAAATTATATTATTAAGGAGAAAGTCAGAATGTGTGAATATAAAACCAACTTTATCTCTTTGTGTAATTTCACATACCCTGCCGTACAGGTGTAGTTTGCTGTCAGAATGCAGTTGTTTTGCTTGTTGATGATTAAATACCCAGACCTTGTACAGCTCCATCTTCTTTTCTTGTCTTTGGCTAGGTAGAATCTCATGTTTTAGCACTACATAATGTTGAATCTGGTAATAATGGAGCTTTATTTCTTGCACATGACTACATAGAACAACATTGTTGGCATCCAAAGACTTGTAGGCCTTTAACTTCTTTCATATAAAATCACTTGGAGCTTCAATAAGATTGTATATTTGGGGCTGGATGCTTGGTCTTATCCAATATCCAATGGGAGGGTGCTATCGCTAATGGACCTGTCAGAGGAACGCCAATTAACGTTAATTTTGCCGAATAAATGTGCTTATCACTGGGTGACAGGCTGTAATAATACACTGAGAGCATTATGTAAAAGATATGTATAATATGTTATCACTATAACTTATTTCCAAGACAACAACAAACTCTGTACTGCATTGGATGTCATCCCCTCGCTGTAAATGCTAGCGCTCCTGTAATTTTTCTGCCACCTCCCTGCGTGCGCATCCTGAATGTTTACTAACATGGTAATTTGTCTATACATCTTAACCTTGTTGTAAAATATGCAGGTTTATGCAATATTTTGATCATGTATTTATATTATATTTAAGATATAATAGAAGATAAGAACTTTACAATATATATATATATATATATATATATATATATATATATATATATATATATGTATATATATATATATATATATATATATATATATATATATATATAGTATTGTACGTGCCTACCGTTTCTCGTGGCCACTCCACATCAAACGGACAGAGCTCCGCTGTCATGAACACAGGTGGTCACCGCACAAATCATGCCAGTCAGGCACAGGTAGTTTACTGTAAATTAAATTTGATTTAAAATAAAACCCTGATAAAATTTTTGATCTATATGAAGTATGATTAGGTCTTTGGTTTTGTTTACATAATTTACTTCAGTATGTAGTTTTCATTGTTTTTGCAGATGATTTAACAATGTTGAAAATCTATTGTCAACAGAAAAAAATCCTTCAAAAGATCTTCTAAGTCCTGCAAAAATCACACATGTTTGAAGGACGTAATATCTGTTGACATCATTTTCAGGGTGGCTGTTTGTAAAAGAAAACCTTGCAAGGGGTATTGCCTGAAATGATTAATACAATAGGCCAGCTAAATTATTAATGATTTCCTGGAAAATGCTTCCGGCAGTTTGATTCTGTTTTATTGCAATATCTTTACAGGAGGTGGCATTGGTTAAACAATGGATGTGTTGTGCATAATTCCCTTCAAAAACCAACATTTTTTGCCACATGGAGCAGCAATTAACATAATTGGACATAAATAAAACTAATTGGATGGGAGCAGGTTGGTTCTGTGACAAACACCCCCCACAGTTAACCCATATTCTGGCAACATCCCTGCTCTCCACCCACCTGGGACAGCAGATTTACTAGTACAACAGTGCAATTTCACAAATATTTTCCTCCTTTCACCAACTGTTATTAAAATGCATAAAATAGCATGTTTATACATTTCAATTCAGGACATGAGGTCCCTGTTTGAGTTTTACTTACATAAACCACTACAAGTAATGAATTCAAAGAAAATATGCACATTCTGAGTCAGATAGCAATATTAATCAGTACAAGCTATTGGGGTTTTTGTGTACACTTTGCTTACAGCCTGCCACTAAAAAAAAATAAAAATAAAAAACACATTTATAAATGCGGAATTTTATTAAATGTTAAAGCGCAGTCTGTCATGTTGTCATTGACATCTGTATTGCACAACAAAAATTGTCCTGTCAGCATTTCGTTCCCAGAGTTAAATGTAAAATGAAGTATGTGCTCTTAAGCTGCTCTCCTTCAACCCTTAAAGGGGTGGTCTAATGAGATTTTATGCATTCAGATGTATTTACACTGTTAAAGAGTTGGACTCGGGTTTTGGACCCCTTGGACTGCATTGGAGAGATTTGAGCTACTGGATTTATAACACGTCAGTCATCAACTTCTCCTCAACTACATCATAATTAAGCTGCTTATCTGAGAGAAGAACAGATTAAAATATTAGTTACCTAAACGGTGTGTATCTGTTGTGAATTACACACTTTGTAATGTATGTGTAAAATAATTATTATTTTTCCATAGAGATCAAAGTGCATTTTACAAAGCGCAATTATTTTTGTTTTGCTATTAAATTTGTATAATAAAATGTCTGCAACCTATTGAAAGCACTGAAAGATGTTGATCTTTGACAAGCAGTTTAGCAGTTTAATAACATTTCTGTGATTCTGTGTCAAAGGGTTAGCATAACAAAAAATGTTCTCTCTTTTTATTTACAGCAATATTGCATGATGTAATAAGTCACTAAGCAAAAGTTGCTATGCTTGCACACTGTTGACCAAGTAGCTTCACTCACAGCACACATTTAGGCACTTGTTTTGTCCAATATCTGAAAGATGTAACTTTGTCTTTAAAGCAGAAAAAAAAAAAAAAAAAAACTAAAGACTTTTTGGAGAAAAGACAGATACAGTACTTCTCTATATATACTCAAGATTAATGTGAGAGTGGGCATGATACATCCATTTTAAATGCATACTTTTTTTATCATTATTTCAAGTCTAGGTTTTAGCACCGAAAAGCAATATATCTAACAAGGATGGATTTCCACATGTTTGTGAAATAAGTATTTTTTTATCAAGGATTTTAAAATCTGGATTTGGTCACCATTAAATGGCAGTGACTTGAACTCTATACAGTAATTGTTCTGTTGCATTTTCAAGTTTTGCAAACATGTCCTTTTTGTGTTTTATGCCTGTGTTAATTGTTGTTAAGTCTGTGTTGTTGTTTATGCCTGTGTTAATTGTTGTTAAGTCAAACATCACATATATATATGTCAGGAAAGAGAATGAGAGGATTCAAGTGCAGGTCAAAAAAAACAATTTTATTAATCTTGCTGACTGGGCAATAACAAAAAACCTCCAGCAGGTGGAGCTGGGGAACCCACAGAGGGATGAAAAATCCAGGCAAAAAATAAAGAAAAAATTAAGAAAACCAAGGATGGCCTCTAGAGGGCAGACGGCAGTCTCAAGCACCAGTAAAAAGGGGTAAAGCAAAAGAAAACTAAATGCAATACCAATCGTCCCAATAGGAGGCGCACGGCAAACCAAGCCGTCACTGGATAGTCAATGCAAAAGAAAAATGAAAGCAAAATAAAACTGCTTCAGCGAGAGGCGCACGGCAATCCAAGCCGTCAGTCAGCAAGGGGTTTATTCTGCGATGCTGGCAACCAGGACGAGAGGGAGCAGGAGGAGAGAAAGTCGGCTGGAGAGGAGATCGCTGGTGGGCGTTAATGCGGAACTGGAGCAGGAAGTGCCGAGAGGTGAGGAGAAACACAGCTGATCTACAGCAGGAACGGTCTGACTGGGGAGAAAGAAAAAGTAAAATCCAAAATCCAAAACAACAGTTAAAGACTGGCACTGGAGCCTAAACAGTAACGAGACGAGACGAGATCATGAAACAGGATCGTAAGGTAAGACACGCGAACGATAAGGTACAGGAAAGTGAGAACAAGAGGAATAAATAGGGAGACTAATGAAGGAAAACTACAGACAGGTGTGAATGAACTAATGATCTAATGCGTAGAATGACAAGTGGGTGGGGTGAGACAGCAGAGCGCATGGCGATCTGTCAAAATAACGCCATGTGCGCTGAGAAAACAAAACAAATGAATGTGACGACAACATGCAGGTGACAGACCATGACAGTACCCCCACCCCTAAGAGCGCCACCAGGCGCCTCAGGGGAGGGGCTTACCCCGTCGCCGGTGAAAGTCCATAATCAATGCCTGATCCAGGACATGCGAGCCGGAATCCAACTCCTCTCCTCAGGACCATAACCCTCCCAGTCCACTAGATACTGAAAACCCCGGCCCCGGCGTCTGACATCCAGCAGTCTCCTGACACTGTATGCAGGAGAGCCATCCACTAGGCGAGGGGGGGGAGGGGCAGGGGAAGAGACAACAGGGTTAAGAATGGATCTAAACACAGGTTTGACCCTGGATACATGAAAAACAGGGTGTACCCGACCAAGAGTGGGAGGTAACTTGAGCCGAACTGCCACCGGACTCAAGACCTTGGTGATGAGGTATGGGCCAATGAACCTGGGAGCCAACTTGCGTGAGGCTACCCTAAGAGGCAGGTCCTTGGTGGATAACCATACCTTCTGACCACACACATATTCAGGTGGGAGGGTCCGATGACGGTCGGCTGCTGCTTTAGTCCGTCTAGAAGTCCGAGCCAAGACCTCCTTAGCCCTCATCCAGGTGCGACGGCACCGTTGGACAAAGGCCAAGGCAGACGGGACTGCAGCGTCAGGTTCCTGTGAGGGAAACAAAGGAGGTTGATAACCCATGGAACAGAGAAATGGGGACATACCAGTAGACGCAACTGGCAGGGAATTATGGGCGTACTCAACCCATGAGAGCTGTTGGCTCCAAGAACAAGGATTCTGGGAGGTCAGGCAGCGGAGAGTTCTTTCGAGATCCTGGTTGGCTCGCTCACATTGCCCGTTGGTCTGGGGGTGAAAACCTGAAGACAGACTCGTAGAGGCTCCGATCTGTCGACAGAACTCTCTCCAAAACCGGGAAACAAACTGTGGTCCCCTATCAGAGACTATATCAACCGGAAGGCCATGAATCCGGAAGACATGGTCAACCATAGCTTGAGCTGTTTCCTTGGCTGAGGGAAGTTTGGGCAAAGGAATAAAATGAGCTGCTTTAGAAAAACGGTCAACTACAGTCATGATGACAGTGTTTCCTCTTGAGGGGGGAAGGCCAGAAACAAAGTCAAGGGCCAGGTGTGACCATGGACGAGAGGGAATGGGCAAGGGCTTGAGCAGACCAACAGGCGCTTGGTTAGAGGTCTTATTCTGGGCACAAACCGAGCAAGCCAACACAAACTGCCTGACATCCTGCCTCAGAGAGGGCCACCAAAATCGCTGGCGGATGGCAGCCAGTGACCTCCAAATTCCTGGATGACAAACCAGCCTGGATGCATGCCCCCACCGGAGGACCTCGGAACGCAGCGCAACCGGCACAAACAGCCGACCATCCGGACACCCTTCTGGCACCTCAATCCCTCGACCGGCCTTAATTACCTGCTGCTCGATGCCCCAGGAGAGAGACCCAACCACCACTCCCTCAGGGAGGATGGGTCCAATTGAGGACTCCCCACTGGGGACCTCGAACAGCCGAGAGAGGGCATCAGGTTTAGTATTCTTGGACCCTGGCCGGTACGAGAGACTGAAGTTGAATCGACCAAAGAAGAGTGCCCAGCGGGCCTGGCGTGCGCTTAACCTCTTGGCCGAACGGACATATTCAAGGTTTTTATGGTCCGTCCAGACCAAGAAGGGATGCACTGCTCCCTCCAGCCAGTGACGCCACTCACCCAAAGCCAGCTTGACTGCCAACAGCTCTTTATTACCTATGTCGTAATTACGTTCTGCTGGGCTCAGGCGATGAGAGAAGAAGGCACAAGGATGCACCTTCCCATCCTTGGGGGACCGCTGAGATAGGACCGCGCCTACCCCAACATCAGAAGCATCAACCTCGACAATAAATTGTTGTTCAGGATCTGGAATAGAAAGGACAGGAGCAGAGATGAAACGGGACTTAAGAACATCAAAGGCCTCCTGAGCCTGTGTATTCCACCTGAACATAACTTTAGTGGAGGTGAGAGCCGTTAAGGGTGCAGCAATCTGACTAAAGTTCCTGATGAAGCGCCTATAGAAATTGGCGAAACCCAGGAAACGCTGCAGAGCCTTGCGGGTGTTGGGGACTGGCCACTTGGCAACGGCCCTTACCTTAGCAATATCAGGTTTTATTCCCTCAGCCGAGATGACATACCCCAGGAATGTAACCGACTTCGTGTGGAACTCGCACTTCTCCGCCTTAACAAAGAGTTGGTTTTCTAATAGTCGTTGGAGGACCTGACGTACATGATGAGTGTGTGCCTGTAAAGAGGATGAAAAAATGAGAATATCATCCAGGTACACAAAGACAAACTTGTTTACCATGTCTCTCAGCACGTCGTTGACCAGGGCCTGGAAGACAGCTGGGGCGTTGGTCAGACCAAAAGGTAAGACAAGATATTCGAAGTGTCCCGTAGGGGTATTAAAGGCTGTCTTCCACTCATCTCCCTCACGGATGCGCACCAAGTGGTAAGCGTTACGGAGGTCTAACTTGGTAAAGACCTGGGCTCCCTGCAACAACTCAAAGGCAGAAGACATAAGAGGTAAGGGGTACCTGTTTTTAATTGTGATGTCATTCAGCCCTCTGTAGTCGATACATGGACGCAGGGAGCCATCCTTCTTCTTAACAAAGAAGAACCCTGCACCCGCAGGTGATGATGAGGGACGGATGAGACCAGTACTAAGTGATTCCTGAATATACCTGTCCATAGCCTCTCTTTCTGGACCAGAAAGGGAATATAAGCGACCCTTGGGCGGAAAAGTGCCTGGGAGGAGGTCAATGGCACAGTCATATGGTCGATGAGGAGGAAGAGATCCGGCCCGAGCTCTGCTAAAGACCTGGCGAAGACCATGGTACTCAACCGGGACCCTTGTTACATCAACAGTCTCCTCCTGCAACACAGAACACAAAGAACCAGGAGACAAGGCAGAACCCAAACAAGAAGCAAGACAAGACTGACTCCAGGCCAACACAGAATTTCCGGACCAATCAACGTGAGGATTGTGCCGTACCAGCCAGGGATGCCCCAAGACAATAGGGGAACCTGGTGAATCAAGAAGGTACAGTTCAATGTCCTCACGGTGATTGCCGGAAACAACAAGACTTACACGAGGGGTGATGTGGGTAATGGTAGAGATGAGCTGACCCGCTAACGACCAGACAGAAATAGGAGAAGGGAGGGGGATGGCGGGGATACCCCACTGCTTGGCAGTGAGACCGTCCAGGAAATTGCCTTCGGCCCCGGAGTCGAGCAAGGCAGAGCAGGAGTTGAGGGATCCTTCATGTTGTATGGTGACAGGCAATAGGGTGCGAGACAGAGGGGAATTCAGACAGGGGGAGGCGCCCACCAGGATTCCCCGGTTTACTGATGGGCCCTGGCTTTTAAAGGACACTTGATGGCAAAGTGCCCTGGTTTGCCACAGTAGAGACACACGCCACGGGCTAGGCGGTCCCTCTTCTCCTGAGGCGTGAGGTGCATACGTCCCATCTGCATGGGCTCAGGATCGGAAGAGGAAGGAGTAGAGGAGGCTTGTTGGGGGAAGATGTCATCAGCCCTCCAGGAAGAATGGACAGACCGCCACTGGCGGCGGCGGCGAAGGCGCCCCTCAACACGTAGAGCTAAGTCAATAAGAGTCTCCAGGTGGCGAGGAAGCTCATGAGAGGCGATCTCATCCTGGATCTCCTCATTCAGACCCTCAAAAAATCTGGATCGGAGAGCCCCTTCATTCCAGTCACAGGTGGCCGCTAAAGTATTAAACATGATAGAATAGTCGGTGACAGAACGGCCCTCCTGGGTCAGTCGTGCCAACCTGGCAGCCGCCTCATCTCCCTGTGCGGACCGGTCAAAGAGCTTAATCATTTCGTCCTTAAAATCATCAAAAAAACGGCAGAAGGGTGCTCTAGCATCCCAGACTGCAGTGCCCCACTCACGTGCTCTCCCAGTGAGCAGGGTCAGGACATATGCCACTCTGGAGGCCTCAGTGGCATAACGGCGGGGTTGCAGGGCAAAAACAAGGCCACACTGCGATAAAAAGGCCCGACAGGAACTGGTATCTCCATCATACGGAGGTGGATTGTTGGCATGGGGCTCTGGATCGTGGTGGTGGGTGGCGATAGGTGGAGCAACCTGCCTGGGTCCTGCAGCTTCATGCTGGAGTGATTCAATTCGTGCGTTGAGCTCGACCACTTGAGCAGAGAGCATCTCCAACTCTCTGGAGGTGGTGGTGAGCTGGGTGGCATGTTGACCCAGGAGTGCACCCTGCTGGGCAAGGGCAGTTCGCACTTGATCCGTGCCTGCTGAATCCATTCTGACCTTATCGTTCTGTCAGGAAAGAGAATGAGAGGATTCAAGTGCAGGTCAAAAAAAACTATTTTATTAATCTTGCTGACTGGGCAATAACAAAAAACCTCCAGCAGGTGGAGCTGGGGAACCCACAGAGGGATGAAAAATCCAGGCAAAAAATAAAGAAAAAATTAAGAAAACCAAGGATGGCCTCTAGAGGGCAGACGGCAGTCTCAAGCACCAGTAAAAAGGGGTAAAGCAAAAGAAAACTAAATGCAATACCAATCGTCCCAATAGGAGGCGCACGGCAAACCAAGCCGTCACTGGATAGTCAATGCAAAAGAAAAATGAAAGCAAAATAAAACTGCTTCAGCGAGAGGCGCACGGCAATCCAAGCCGTCAGTCAGCAAGGGGTTTATTCTGCGATGCTGGCAACCAGGACGAGAGGGAGCAGGAGGAGAGAAAGTCGGCTGGAGAGGAGATCGCTGGTGGGCGTTAATGCGGAACTGGAGCAGGAAGTGCTGAGAGGTGAGGAGAAACACAGCTGATCTACAGCAGGAACGGTCTGACTGGGGAGAAAGAAAAAGTAAAATCCAAAATCCAAAACAACAGTTAAAGACTGGCACTGGAGCCTAAACAGTAACGAGACGAGACGAGATCATGAAACAGGATCGTAAGGTAAGACACGCGAACGATAAGGTACAGGAAAGTGAGAACAAGAGGAATAAATAGGGAGACTAATGAAGGAAAACTACAGACAGGTGTGAATGAACTAATGATCTAATGCGTAGAATGACAAGTGGGTGGGGTGAGACAGCAGAGCGCATGGCGATCTGTCAAAATAACGCCATGTGCGCTGAGAAAACAAAACAAATGAATGTGACGACAACATGCAGGTGACAGACCATGACATATATATATATATATATATATATATATATATATATATATATATATATATATATATAAAAGGTCTTACATATAACCCCTTCAACCTGCAATCAAGCCTCAGATCATGGGCTTGATTTTCATTGTTATGTTAACATGCTAGCGTCGGCGATAACAGGCAATAGCTAAAAAACAAACAAATTGCATCACGCACAATCACCTAAATTGGACTTGAAATTATTTCATCTGGGTATTTTCATGTTCCTTGCTACTAACCCATGAGTCTTTACTTGATAGGCAAACGGTGACCATCTCCATGCAAATGAGATAATAAATCTAATCACGCCCACTTAGACGAGGCTTTTCCGAGTCCTCTTTATTACATCTCGTCAAATCTACCTTGTTGTCTCACATTACAAAGAGGCTCTGTTGTGTTTGTTTTTCATTTAATCCGGAATATTTGATTTATCCTCCTTAAAGTGATTATGCCAGTGTTCCTCGGCACCGGCCTGCGCATCAGTTAAATAAACAAAAAGGCCCAGCTGAGCCGTGAATGCAATCACTTCTGTACACATTACGTGACTGTGGCCGCTTGTATGCAAATAATCTCCTGGATGAACATGGGTAGTTTACTTTGACCCTACAAATAAGTAAGGCTATATTTAAAGCCAGAGACTTGATTTGGAATAAACAGGTGAATAATTTATTAATTCTAATTAAATCTCTCAAACCATCAAAGGGCCACCCATTAGTGGCCGTATGGTTTACTAGTGTAGATTAATGATTAACATACAACTGGAGTAAAAGCATCTTTAGAGCATTACAACAGGATTTTGTTTATCCTCTTTGTTTTTGACTGTACAGATCCCCACTTAAGGCTTATTTATACTTTTGCATCAAGCGCACGCATATGATAGGGCGCAGTCTACACATGCCCTTGACAGTGCTGATGCGCACCTCTCAAAACAATTTAACCACACATCGCAACAATGCTTAGCACAAGCTCTTTGATTGGTTGGCTTGGTAGCTCTAACAAATGTGGGCAGGACTGAGAGACACGCGAATTCGTTGGAGCAAGTGTTTACAAGTGTCGAGTTCCGTGAAGAAGCTTCAAGTGTAAACTTTTGTTTTGTGTCAAGCTAATGTTTAAAGTTGTTGCACGTCCGCCGGTTCCCATCTCGGAGAGAGTGAGTTTAGCTACCTGTACATTAAGGTAGCATTCACAAAAAAAAAATAAAACACCGGGGAAGAAACTCCACACAGAGGAACATAAAAACCTCACTGACAGCTAGCGTTTTAGAAGTGGTATTGCCGAGCAACACAAACAGCACATAGGAGTATAAATGCACGACTACGCGCAAGGCCGGCACCGTGGTTCATGCAGATCAATCGACGCAGAAGTAAAAACCTCCCTTAAAATCACTACAAATGCTACACCATGCATGCCAGGCCAGTAGGTGGCAATGTCACATTGAAGAAACACATATTCATAGACATGCAGTCTGCTATTATTTTTATTTTTGTTTGTTTCAGGCATGTAAATGAATGCCAAAATGCAATAAAACATTAACCAAATCTAAATGTGCCCTCAATTTTGAAAAGTTCAGTTCAATTTCATTCAAGTTTATTTGTATAGTGCTTTTCACAATAGTTCAAAGCAAATTCAAAGCAGCTTTACAAAATGTGCACATTAGTGTGTTACAATCAAATTCTAAAAAGTTTATTAGTTACCAGTTATTAATAACTTTAAATTATTAACTAGTAAATAATAGCTTTCAACAGTTAAAGTTACCATATATAAACACAGTTATCCTGCAGTCATATAGTATATAGGCAATGTCTATGAGTACATATTAACTAATGTGTATTTTTGTATTAAGTGAATTAGTTTCAAAGTCACATAATCTAAGTATTAGT